>NW_027464585.1:18901250-19217500 GCF_043290135.1 Rhipicephalus microplus | reverse complement strand
AGAAACTCCACAGCTAGAAACTCCACAACTAGAAACTCCACAACTAGAGTCTCCACAACTAGAAACTCCACAACTAGATACTCCACAACTACAAATTCCACAATTAGTAACTCCACATTTAGAAACTCCGCAACTAGAGACTCCGCAAGTAAAAACTTCACAACTGGAGACTTCATAACTAGGAACTCCTCAGCTAGAAACTCCACAACTAAAGACTCCACAACTACAAACTCCACAACTAGAAACTCCACAACCAGAAACTCTGCAACTAAAAATCCGCATCTAGAAACTCCACAACTAGAAATTTCACAACCAGAGACTCAATAACTAGAGACTCCACAACTAGAAACTCTGCCACTAAAAACTCCACAACTAGAAACTCCACAACTAGAAACTCCACAACTAGAAACTCCACAACTAGAAACTCCGCAACTAGAAACTCCACAGCTAGAAACTCCCCAGCAAGAGACTCAACAGCTAGAAATTCCCGAACTAGAAACTCCACAACTAGAAACTCCACAACAAGAGACTCCACAGCTAGAGACTGCAAAACTCAAGACTCTGCAACTAGAAACTCCACAGCTAGAAACTCCGCAACTAGGAACGCCACAAGTAGAGACTCCGCAACTGGAAACTCCACGACTAGACACTCTGCAACTTGAGACTCCGCAACGACAGGCTCCGCAACTAGAAACTCTGCAACTAGAAACTCCACAACTAGAAATTCCACAACTAGAAACTCCGCAACTAGAAACGCCACAAGTAGAGACTCCGCAACTAGAAACTCCACGACTAGACACTCTACAACTTGAGACTCCGCAACGACAGGCTCCGCAACTTGAAACTCTGCAACTAGAAACTCCACAACTGGAAATTCCACAACTAGAAACTCCACAACTAGAGACTCCACAACTAGAAAACTCCGCAACTAGAAACTCCACGACTAGACACTCCACAAATTGAGACTCCGCAACGACAGACTCCGCAACTAGAAACTCCACAGCTAGAAACTCCGCCACTAGAAAGTCCACATCTAGAAACTCAACAACTTGAGACTTGGCAACTAGAAACTCGGCAACTAGAAACTCAACAACTAGAAACTCCAATACTAGAAACTCAACAACTTGAGACTTTGCAACTAGAAACTCGTCAACTAGAAACTCAACAACTAGAAACTGCACAACTAGAGACTTCGCATTTAGAAACTCCTTGGATGGAAACCCCACAACTACAAACTCCATAACAAGGAAATCCGCAACTAAAAAATCTACAACTAGAAAATCGAAAAATAAAAACTCCAACTAGAAACTCCACAACTTGAAACTTAACAACTAGAAACTCCACAACTTCACACTTCGCAACTAGAAACTCAACAGCTAAAGACTCCACAACTAAAAAACTCCGCAACTAGAAACTCCACAACTTGAAACTCCACAACTAGAAACTCCACAACTTGACACTTCGCAACTAGAAACTCCACAGCTAAAGACTCCACAACTAAAAAACTCCGCAACTAGAAACTCCCCCACTAGACGCTCCACAACTTGAGACTCCACCACTAGAGACTCCACAACTAGAGACTGCACAAGTAGAGACTCCACAACTAGAAATTCCACAACCACAGACTCAACGACTAGAGACTCCTAAACTAGAAACTGTGCAACTAAAAACTCCACAACTAGAAACTTCGCAACTAGAAACTTCAACTAGAGACTCCACAACTAGAAAACTCCGCAACTAGAAACTCCACGACTAGTCACTCTACAACTTCAGATTCCGCAACGACAGACTCCGCCACTAGAAACTCTGCAACTGGAAACTCCATAACTAGAAACTCCACAACTAGAAACTCCACAACTAGAAAACTCCGCAACTAGAATCTCCACGACTAGACACTCCAACACTTGAGACTCCGCAACTAGAATCTCTGCAACTAGAAACTCCGCAACCAGAAACTCCACAGCAAGAAAATTGCAACTAGAAACTCTGCAACTAGAAACTCCCCACCTAGAAACTCCACAACTAGAAACTCCACAACTAGAGTCTCCACAACTAGAAACTCTTCAACTAGATACTCCACAACTACAAATTCCACAACTAGAAACTCCACATTTAAAAACTCCGCAACTACAAACTCCGCAACTAGAAACTCCACCACTAAAGACTCCACAACTACAAACTCCACAACCAGAAACTCCACAACCAGAAACTCCGCAACTAGAAAATCCGCATCTAGAAACTCCACAACTAGAAATTTCACAACCAGAGACTCAACAACTAGAGACTCCACAAATAGAAACTCTGCCACTAAAAACTCCACAACTATAAACTCCACAACTAGAAACTCCACAACTAGAAACTCCGGAACTAAAAACTCCACAACTAGAAATTCCACAACTAGAAACTATGCAACTAGAAACTCCACAGCTAGAATGTCCGCAACCAGAAACTCTTCAACTAGAAACTCCGCAACTAGAAACTCCACAGCTAGAAACTCCACAGCAAGAGACTCAACAGCTAGAAACTGCCGAACTAGAAACTCCACAACTAGAAACTCCACAACAAGAGACTCCACAGCTAGAGACTGCAAAACTGAAGACTCCGCAACTAGAAACTCCACAACTTGAAACTCTGCAACTCGAAACTCTGCGACTAGAAAATACACAACAATAAACTCAAGTAGAAACTCCCCAACTAGAAACTACACAACTAGAAACTCCGCAACTAGAAACTCGTCAACTAGAAACTCACCAACTAGAAACTGCACAAGTAGAGACTTCGCATTTAGAAACTCTTGGATAGAAATCCTGAAACTACAAACTCCACAACTAGGAAATCCGCAACTAAAAAATCTACAACTAGAAACTTTCAACTAGAAACTCTGCAACTAGAAACTCTGCAACTAGAAACTCCACAGCTAGAAACTCCACAACTAGAAACTCCACAACTAGAGTCTCCACAACTAGAAACTCCACAACTAGATACTCCACAACTACAAATTCCACAATTAGTAACTCCACATTTAGAAACTCCGCAACTAGAGACTCCGCAAGTAAAAACTTCACAACTGGAGACTTCATAACTAGGAACTCCTCAGCTAGAAACTCCACAACTAAAGACTCCACAACTACAAACTCCACAACCAGAAACTCCAAAACCAGAAACTCTGCAACTAAAAATCCGCATCTAGAAACTCCACAACTAGAAATTTCACAACCAGAGACTCAATAACTAGAGACTCCACAACTAGAAACTCTGCAACTAAAAACTACACAACTAGAAACTCCACAACTAGAAACTCCACAACTAGAAACTCCACAACTAGAAACTCCGCAACTAAAAACTCCACAACTAGAAACTCCACAACTAGAAACTATGCAACTAGAAACTCCACAGCTGGAATGTCCGCAACCAGAAACTCTGCAACTAGAAACTCCGCAACTAGAAACTCCACAGCTAGAAACTCCCCAGCAAGAGACTCAACAGCTAGAAATTCCCGAACTAGAAACTCCACAACTAGAAACTCCACAACAAGAGACTCCACAGCTAGAGACTGCAAAACTCAAGACTCTGCAACTAGAAACTCCACAGCTAGAAACTCCGCAACTAGGAACGCCACAAGTAGAGACTCCGCAACTGGAAACTCCACGACTAGACACTCTGCAACTTGAGACTCCGCAACGACAGGCTCCGCAACTAGAAACTCTGCAACTAGAAACTCCACAACTAGAAATTCCACAACTAGAAACTCCGCAACTAGAAACGCCACAAGTAGAGACTCCGCAACTAGAAACTCCACGACTAGACACTCTACAACTTGAGACTCCGCAACGACAGGCTCCGCAACTAGAAACTCTGCAACTAGAAACTCCACAACTGGAAATTCCACAACTAGAAACTCCACAACTAGAGACTCCACAACTAGAAAACTCCGCAACTAGAAACTCCACGACTAGACACTCCACAAATTGAGACTCCGCAAAGACAGACTCCGCAACTAGAAACTCTGCAACTAGAAACTCCGCAACTAGGAACTCCACAGCTAGAAACTCCACAACTAGAGTCTCCACAACTAGAAACTCCACAACTAGAAACTCCACAAATAGAGACTGCACAACTAGAAACTCTGCATTTAGAAACTCCACAGCTAGAAACTCCGCAACTAGAAAGTCCACATCTAGAAACTCAACAACTTGAGACTTGGCAACTAGAAACTCGGCAACTAGAAACTCAACAACTAGAAACTCCAATACTAGAAACTCAACAACTTGAGACTTTGCAACTAGAAACTCGTCAACTAGAAACTCATAAACTAGAAACTGCACAACTAGAGACTTCGCATTTAGAAACTCCTTGGATGGAAACCCCACAACTACAAACTCCACAACAAGGAAATCCGCAACTAAAAAATCTACAACTAGAAAATCGAAAAATAAAAACTCCAACTAGAAACTCCACAACTTGAAACTCCACAACTAGAAACTCCACAACTTCACACTTCGCAACTAGAAACTCAACAGCTAAAGACTCCACAACTAAAAAACTCCGCAACTAGAAACTCCACAACTTGAAACTCCACAACTTGAAACTCCACAACTTGACACTTCGCAACTAGAAACTCCACAGCTAAAGACTCCACAACTAAAAAACTCCGCAACTAGAAACTCCCCCACTAGACACTCCACAACTTGAGACTCCACCACTAGAGACTCCACAACTAGAGACTGCACAAGTAGAGACTCCACAACTAGAAATTCCACAACCACAGACTCAACGACTAGAGACTCCTAAACTAGAAACTGTGCAACTAAAAACTCCACAACTAGAAACTTCGCAACTAGAAACTTCAACTAGAGACCCCACAACTAGACAACTCCGCAACTAGAAACTCCACGACTAGACACTCTACAACTTCAGATTCCGCAACGACAGACTCCGCCACTAGAAACTCTGCAACTGGAAACTCCATAACTAGAAACTCCACAACTAGAAACTCCACAACTAGAAAACTCCGCAACTAGAATCTCCACGACTAGACACTCCAACACTTGAGACTCCGCAACGACAGACTCCGCAACTAGAATCTCTGCAACTAGAAACTCCGCAACCAGAAACTCCACAGCAAGAAAATTGCAACTAGAAACTCTGCAACTAGAAACTCTGCAACTAGAAACTCCCCACCTAGAAACTCCACAACTAGAAACTCCACAACTAGAGTCTCCACAACTAGAAACTCCCCAACTAGATACTCCACAACTACAAATTCCACAACTAGAAACTCCACATTTATAAACTCCGCAACTACAAACTCCGCAACTAGAAACTCCACCACTAAAGACTCCACAACTACAAACTCCACAACCAGAAACTCCACAACCAGAAACTCCGCAACTAGAAAATCCGCATCTAGAAACTCCACAACTAGAAATTTCACAACCAGAGACTCAACAACTAGAGACTCCACAAATAGAAACTCTGCCACTAAAAACTCCACAACTATAAACTCCACAACTAGAAACTCCACAACTAGAAACTTCGGAACTAAAAACTCCACAACTAGAAATTCCACAACTAGAAACTATGCAACTAGAAACTCCACAGCTAGAATGTCCGCAACCAGAAACTCTTCAACTAGAAACTCCGCAACTAGAAACTCCACAGCTAGAAACTCCACAGCAAGAGACTCAACAGCTAGAAACTGCCGAACTAGAAACTCCACAACTAGAAACTCCACAACAAGAGACTCCACAGCTAGAGACTGCAAAACTGAAGACTCTGCAACTAGAAACTCCACAGCTAGAAACTCCGCAACTAGAAACCCCACAAGTAGAGACTCCGCAACTAGAAACTCCACGACTAGACACTCTACAACTTGAGACTCCGCAACGACAGACTCCGCAACTAGAAACTCTGCAACTAGAAACTCCACAACTAGAAATTCCACAACTAGAAACTCCACAACTAGAGACTCCACAACTAGAAAACTCCGCAACTAGAAACTCCACGACTACAAATTGCACAACTAGAAACTCCACATTTAGAAACTCCGCAACTACAAACTCCGCAACTAGAAACTCCACAGCTTGAAACTCTGCAACTCGAAACTCTGCGACTAGAAAATACACAACAATAAACTCAAGTAGAAACTCCCCAACTAGAAACTACACAACTAGAAGCTCCGCAACTAGAAACTCGTCAACTAGAAACTCACCAACTAGAAACTGCACAAGTAGAGACTTCGCATTTAGAAACTCTTGGATAGAAATCCTGAAACTACAAACTCCACAACTAGGAAATCCGCAACTAAAAAATCTACAACTAGAAACTTTCAACTAGAAACTCTGCAACTAGAAACTCTGCAACTAGAAACTCCACAGCTAGAAACTCCACAACTAGAAACTCCACAACTAGAGTCTCCACAACTAGAAACTCCACAACTAGATACTCCACAACTACAAATTCCACAATTAGTAACTCCACATTTAGAAACTCCGCAACTAGAGACTCCGCAAGTAAAAACTTCACAACTGGAGACTTCATAACTAGGAACTCCTCAGCTAGAAACTCCACAACTAAAGACTCCACAACTACAAACTCCACAACCAGAAACTCCAAAACCAGAAACTCTGCAACTAAAAATCCGCATCTAGAAACTCCACAACTAGAAATTTCACAACCAGAGACTCAATAACTAGAGACTCCACGACTAGAAACTCTGCAACTAAAAACTGCACAACTAGAAACTCCACAACTAGAAACTCCACAACTAGAAACTCCGCAACTAAAAACTCCACAACTAGAAACTCCACAACTAGAAACTCCACAGCTAGAATGTCCGCAACCAGAAACTCTGCAACTAGAAACTCGGCAACTAGAAACTCCACAGCTAGAAACTCCCCAGCAAGAGACTCAACAGCTAGAAATTCCCGAACTAGAAACTCCACAACTAGAAACTCCACAACAAGAGACTCCACAGCTAGAGACTGCAAAACTCAAGACTCTGCAACTAGAAACTCCACAGCTAGAAACTCCGCAACTAGAAACGCCACAAGTAGAGACTCCGCAACTGGAAACTCCACGACTAGACACTCTGCAACTTGAGACTCCGCAACGACAGGCTCCGCAACTAGAAACTCTGCAACTAGAAACTCCACAACTAGAAATTCCACAACTAGAAACTCCGCAACTAGAAACGCCACAAGTAGAGACTCCGCAACTAGAAACTCCACGACTAGACACTCTACAACTTGAGACTCCGCAACGACAGGCTCCGCAACTAGAAACTCTGCAACTAGAAACTCCACAGCTAGAAACTCCACAACCATAGTCTCCACAACTAGAAACTCCACAAATAGATACTCCACAACTACAAATTGCACAACTAGAAACTCCACATTTAGAAACTCCGCAACTACAAACTCCGCAGCTAGAAACTCCACAACTTGAAACTCTGCCACTCGAAACTCTGCGACTAGAAAATACACAACAATAAACTCAAGTAGAAACTCCCCAACTAGAAACTACACAACCAGAAACTCCGCAACTAGAAACTCGTCAACTAGAAACTCAACAACTAGAAACTGCACAAGTAGAGACTTCGAATTTAGAAACTCCTTGGATAGAAACCCCGAAACTACAAACTCCACAACTAGGAAATCCGCAACTAAAAAATCTACAACTAGAAACTTTCAACTAGAAACTCTGCAACTAGAAACTCTGCAACTAGAAACTCCACAGCTAGAAACTCCACAACTAGAAACTCCACAACTAGAGTCTTCACAACTAGAAACTCCACAACTAGATACTCCACAACTACAAATTCCGCAATTAGTAACTCCACATTTAGAAACTCCTCAACTAGAAACTCCGCCACTAAAAACTCCACAACTGGAGACTTCATAACTAGCAACTCCTCAGCTAGAAACTCCACAACTAAAGACTCCACAACTACAAACTCCACAACCAGAAACTCCACAACCAGAAACTCTGCAACTAAAAATCTGCATCTAGAAACTCCACAACTAGAAACTATGCAACTAGAAACTCCACAGCTGGAATGTCCGCAACCAGAAACTCTGCAACTAGAAACTCCGCAACTAGAAACTCCACAGCTAGAAACTCCACAACTAGAAACTCCACAACTAGAAACTCCGCAACTAAAACTCCACAACTAGAAACTCCACAACAAGAGACTCCACAGCTAGAGACTGCAAAACTGAAGACTCTGCAACTAGAAACTCCACAGCTAGAAACTCCGCCACTAGAAACGCCACAAGTAGAGACTCCGCAACTAGAAACTCCACGACTAGACACTCTACAACTTGAGACTCCGCAACGACAGGCTCCGCAACTAGAAACTCTGCAACTAGAAACTCCACAACTAGAAATTCCACAACTAGAAACTCTACATCTAGAGACTCCAAGACTAGAAAACTCCGCAACTAGAAACTCCACGACTAGACACTCCACAAATTGAAACTCCGCAACGACAGACTCCGCAACTAGAAACTCTGCAACTAGAAACTCCGCAACTAGGAACTCCACAGCTAGAAACTCCACAACTAGAGTCTCCACAACTAGAAACTCCACAACTAGAAACTCCACAAATAGAGACTGCACAACTAGAAACTCTGCATTTAGAAACTCCACAGCTAGAAACTCCGCAACTAGAAAGTCCACATCTAGAAACTCAACAACTTGAGACTTGGCAACTAGAAACTCGGCAACTAGAAACTCAACAACTAGAAACTCAATTACTAGAAACTCAACAACTTGAGACTTTGCAACTAGAAACTCGTCAACTAGAAACTCAACAACTAGAAACTGCACAACTAGAGACTTCGCATTTAGAAAATCCTTGGATGGAAACCCCACAACTACAAACTCCACAACAAGGAAATCCGCAACTAAAAATTCTACAACTAGAAAATCGAAAAATAAAAACTCCAACTAGAAACTCCACACCTTGAAACTCCACAACTAGAAACTCCACAACTTGACACTTCGCAACTAGAAACTCCACAGCTAAAGACTCCACAACTAAAAAACTCCGCAACTAGAAACTCCCCCACTTGACACTCCACAACTTGAGACTCCACCACTAGAGACTCCACAACTAGAGACTGCACAAGTAGAGACTCCACAACTAGAAATTCCACAACCACAGACTCAACGACTAGAGACTCCTAAACTAGAAACTCTGCAACTAAAAACTCCACAACTAGAAACTTCGCAACTAGAAACTTCAACTAGAGACTCCACAACTAGAAAACTCCGCAACTAGAAACTCCACGACTAGACACTCCAACACTTGAGACTCCGCAACGACAGACTCCGCAACTAGAATCTCTGCAACTAGAAACTCCGCAACTAAAAACTCCACAGCTAGAAATTTGCAACTAGAAACTCTGCAACTAGAAACTCCGCAACTAGAAACTCCCCAGCTAGAAACTCCACAACTAGAAACTCCACAACTAGAGTCTCCACAACTAGAAACTCCCCAACCAGATACTCCACAATTACAAATTCCACAACTAGAAACTCCACATTTAAAAACTCCGCAACTACAAACTCCGCAACTAGAAACTCCACCACTAAAGACTCCACAACTACAAACTCCACAACCAGAAACTCCACAACCAGAAGCTCCGCAACTAGGAAATCCGCATCTAGAAACTCCACAACTAGAAATTTCACAACCAGATACTCAACAACTAGAGACTCCACAACTAGAAACTCTGCAACTAAAAACTCCACAACTAGAAACTCCACAACTAGAAACTCCGGAACTAAAAGCTCCACAACTAGAAATTCCACAACTAGAAACTATAATAATAATAATAATAATAATGGTTTATTTTTCCACCAATACACAGTTGATGGAGGGGGTGAGAATAAAAGCGATTATCCGCTTGACTAAGTTCTCACCCCCCAATGTACATAAGGCAGTGGCGGTGGCGGCAACAGAACACCACAGCTGACAAGAATACACAACATTAACAAAATTAGAATTGATAAAGCCTTCAAACTAAAAAAGAAAAAAAAAAACCCACACAGACACAGTGCAATAAACATATATAGTAATATAAATCAAAAGTCGCAATATGTAAAGCACGAATACATTAAACATATTATTTACATGCAGCGGTGACTGCATTTTCATCCTTTGTGTTTTTGTTTATTGTTTTCCCTAATTGTTATCTACGAACTTTGAAGATAAGGTCTTAATTGTCAGGAGTGTTAATAAGATATTGGCGAAGTTGAGAAAGGGTGATATCTGCTATGTTAACACCTGATGAATATAACCTGTTTAATTGTAACGGTAGCTGATAAGTAATTTTTTGTTGTCCATAGTTAGTTCTTATACGAGGAAGCATCCAAGGTGGTTGATGACGGTGAGGGTACTTTGATTGATAACGTATCATGGAAGCGATATCTGTAATAGTAAATGAACGTTTTTTTTGTTCGATCTTATAGCGGCGTAAAAGCCTGTAAATGTATAGGTGGTAAACATTGATGATTTCATGTTCACTAAACAAGTGATCTGTTGTATGTCTGTGAGGAAGGTTGTAAATTAGACGGAGGATTTTATTATGGAGTGATGAAATTTTTCTTAAATTAGTTTTAGTCGTTGTCGCCCACACTAACGTGCAGTAGTTCAAGTGTGAAAGGAATAAAGCGTGGTATATAGCAAGCTTTGCCTTTAAAGGTAAAACAGATTTATGTCGCCAAAGTATACCAACCGCTCTCGATGCTTTTAATAAAATGTTGTGGACATGATCATTCCATTGCAAATGTAGTGTGAAATAAACTCCTAGTGATTTTATTGACCTGACAATTTCAACTGGCTGGGATTTATACAGCAAATGTACTAAAGTATCAGATTTTTTATTAATAGAATTAAAAATTATAGCTTTAGTTTTATTTACATTAACTGACAGTGCATTTTCCTTTGTCCAAACTTCTAGCTTACCTAATACATTGTTACCACGGGAAGATAGCTCATTGTGTGTATCAGCTGACAAAAGGATTGTAGTGTCATCCGCATAAATAATAAACCTGGATTGATCATCAATGTTCGCAATATCATTAATATAAATGTTAAAGAGAAGAGGCCCAAGTATACTGCCCTGTGGCACACCGGCTGTAATATCACGCGTTTTGGACTGAAAATTGCTGATTTGAACGTACTGCTTCCGATGAGATAAATAAGATTTTATTAAATCTAAAGCGTGCCCTCTAATACCACATAAATCCAATTTTCTAAATAAGATACTGTGTACTATGCAGTCAAATGCTTTGGTAAAATCTACAAAAATGCCTAACACGAACTTATTTTTTTCTAATTTATCAAGAATATATTCTTTTTGATGAATCAAAGCAATTTCCGTAGAACGGTTTTTTCTAAATCCATACTGAGAATCATTGATAATATTGTTAGATTGTAAAAACTTGTCCATGCGTTTCAGTATGATTTTTTCCAGACATTTAGAAAAAACAGGAAGGATACTAATTGGCCTATAATTGCTAAAGTCATTTTTGTCTCCCTTTTTGTAAAGCACAATTACTTTTGCTATTTGCATAGCCGAAGGAAATGTAGCGGTTTGCAGGCACAAATTAAAGATATGTGTAAGCGGCACACAGATTAATTCAATGACATATTTTACTGGACGAATTTGTATGTTGTTTAAATCACATGACGTACTGTTTGAAAGCTCAAGAAACGTTTGCGTTACTTCACTCTCACCTACTGGTTCAAGAAAAAGAGTAGATGAACATCTGGCAGTAGGGGTGTCTTGTGAGTTATGTGGTGTAGAATGATCCCTTGCGAAGTACAAACTAAATGCCTCAGCTAATTTTTCCCCTGTGTAATCTTCTCCTTTATGAGTGATCTTGTCGAAATGCGTATCCTCAATGAAATTAGCGTCCAGAGAACGGATTTGTTTCCATAGTTTATCAGGATGCCGAAATGAATTTTCGAATTGTTTTTCATAATATCGCTTTTTGGCATTTCGGATGTCACTGGTCAACTTGTTTCTGTAGCTTTTAAACTCTTGAAACAGCTGTGTGCTTTTGGAGGCAATGTATGTGTTATAGAGTTTATTCTTCTGTTTAATGCGTGTATGAAGTTCATTACATATCCAAGGTTTTCTTATCTTTTTCATAGTACGTTTCTTTTTTAGCGGAAAGTGCCTATTATAAACACCGCAGAATTTACTAAGAAACTTTTCATAAGCTGCCTCTGCATTAGTTTCATTGAACACATCACTCCATGACATAAGTGACATTTCACTGTGAAAATTTTCAAGAGCATTAGGTGTGACGTACTGAACCATTGGGGTACATGTGTGTTTAGATCTAGGCTGCTTTTTCTGAAAAAACAAATAAATGCCCATGTGGTCACTTAAATCGCAACAGATTACCCCTGAATGTATAACAGAATTGTTAATATTAGTAATAAACAGGTCAATCAGTGTTTCTGAGTTAGTAGTTATACGAGTAGGAAGCTTAGTAACAATACTGAAGCCAAAACTTCTTAACAGCACATCAAAATCAATTGCATGGGCAGAATTAGACATCATGTCTATATTAAAATCACCGCCCATAATGACATCATAGTGATGCGCAGAAGTAAAAGAAATATATGATTCAATGTACTCAAAAAATACGTCAACATCTCCACTGGGTGGTCGGTAGAACACTGAATAAACGGTATTATTTGCCAATACAGAAACAACCTCAACAGCAGATGACATGCAACAAAGTTCCGAGATCAATTCACATTCGATTTTCTTATTAACGAAAATGCAAACACCTCCACCACGACCCATATTACGATTGACGGCAAATGTGGAAAATGATGGCAAACAAAAGCTACTGCTCAGCCATGACTCAGATACCATGACGAAATCAAAAGACAGGTTAAAACTGTCTAACAAAATTTGCAGTTCATCAGCCTTATTGTTCAGTGATCGTACATTCAAATGAAAACATTTCACTGATGAGCCCAACCAATCGGTAGGCATGACGCTGCGAATGTTGCAAGGCAACACGAATCTATTGTTAGCCATTTTGACGTGATGTTCACATATTATGTGCTGACGTGCCTAACCACAGTAAAATTAGCCAGCTGACTCGCGTCCCTGACAACATGGGACGGTTCGCCATCTTTCCTGCGGATGAAGATTTTCCCGTTTGCATACCACACGTAACGGAAGCCATTATCGCGAGCCCATTGCTTCACAGTCCACAATAGTGTTCTTGCCCTGCGCGTTAGGTTTTCCGAAAAGTATATGTTTGCATCCTTTTCCTTTAGTAATCGCCTTTTCTGCAGCCACATATCCCTCAGCTTTTGGCTTTGAAAACGTATGATAATGGCGGGGGTCTTATTTGCCTTCGCCGGAAGGCGATGATAAGCTTCAAGGTCGTGATCGCTGACCTCAGGAACTTGGATCATCCTGGCTATCTCGTTTATCTTTTGGAGTAGATTCTCGTGCTCGTTGAAAAGTTTCCCATGAATTTCCAAGTTTCGGCTCCTGCTACGCATTTCCAGGTCATTCAAGTCAGAGTTTATCTGGTGTAGTTCCTCGTCAGGCCTTGCTCGTTCCAACTGTTCAGTTCTCTTACGGAGCTGCTCAATTTGTTTATCTTGGCTGTCCAATCGCTTCAGAATGGTATCGAAATGATCAGACATTGTTTGCACTGCCTGTTCAATGCTGTTCATCTTTTCATTTAGTGGCATTAGAAAATCAAGTTTTTGACTTAACTCCGCAAAAGCAACAGCAAAGTTAAAATCCTGACGAGCCGCAGCAGCGGCACCTGCACCGACGCATGGCGCACCAGTTTTACACGTGGAACACACATAGTTTTTGCGAGAATTGGTGCCACTTCTCGTCTTATCAAGCGGCTCAGTCAGTCCAGAGCACTGTTCGATGTGATAAGAATTACCACACTTTTTGCATTTCACTTTAGCATCAGTAGTTTCTAGGGTAAGCATGCAAGCAAGGCATATGTCCTCCTCAGAAACACTCATCTCTCATACACCTCGAAAAGCATGACTACGACGACAAGTTTGGCAGTAGCAGCAACCAGCAGAAAAATAGGAAAAGGAAAACACTGTGTGAATGTGTGAAGACAAACCTGTGAAAAATGCAGATGAACACGTCAGAACGGGCGTCTATCGCCGGTCACCGCTACTGCCAAACTGCCGATAACAGGTGGGGGCAGGGGCGTCTCAGATCATGACGCAATCCCAATGTTTGCGATGCCAGATTCCGTCGGCCGCCGAGTCCTGGACATCCAAAAGAAGAATAATGTAGCAGTTGCCGGCGTTGCAAGGTACCACGCTCGTCAGTGCGGCAGAACCAGCTATCCAGAGAATAGGACCACCGGTATCAGCGGCAGGACAGGGACGAACCTGTGAAAAATGCAGATGAACACGTCAGAACGGGCGTCTATCGCCGGTCACCGCTACTGCCAAACTGCCGATAACAGGTGGGGGCAGGGGCGTCTCAGATCATGACGCAATCCCAATGTTTGCGATGCCAGATTCCGTCGGCCGCCGAGTCCTGTGAAAAATGCAGATGAACACGTCAGAACGGGCGTCTATCGCCGGTCACCGCTACTGCCAAACTCAACTAGAAACTAGAAACTCCACAGCTAGAATGTCCGCAACCAGAAACTCTTTAACTAGAAACTCCGCAACTAGAAACTCCACAGCTAGAAACTCCACAGCAAGAGACTCAACAGCTAGAAACTGCCGAACTAGAAACTCCACAACTAGAAACTCCACAACAAGAGACTCCACAGCTAGAGACTGCAAAACTGAAGACTCTGCAACTAGGAACTCCACAGCTAGAAACTCCGCAACTAGAAACGCCACAAGTAGAGACTCCGCAACTAGAAACTCCACGACTAGACACTCTACAACTTGAGACTCCGCAATGACAGACTCCGCAACTAGAAACTCTGCAACTAGAAACTCCACAACTAGAAATTCCACAACTAGAAACTCCACAACTAGAGACTCCGCAACTAGAAAACTCCGCAACTAGAATCTCCACGACTAGACACTCCACAAATTGAGACTCCGCAACGACAGACTCCGCAACTAGAAACTCCGCAACTAGAAACTCCACAGCTAGAAACTCCGCAACCATAGTCTCCACAACTAGAAACTCCACAAATAGATACTCCACAACTACAAATTGCACAACTAGAAACTCCACATTTAGAAACTCCGCAACTACAAACTCCGAAACTAGAAACTCCACAACTTGAAACTCTGCAACTCGAAACTCCGCGACTAGAAAATACACAACAATAAACTCAAGTAGAAACTCCCCAACTAGAAACTATACAACTAGAAACTCCGCAACTAAAAACTCGTCAACTAGAAACTCAACAACTAGAAACTGCACAAGTAGAGACTTCGAATTTAGAAACTCCTTGCATAGAAACCCCGAAACTACAAACTCCACAACTAGGAAGTCCGCAACTAAAAAATCTACAACTAGAAACTTTCAACTAGAAACTCTGCAACTAGAAACTCTGCAACTAGAAACTCCACAGCTAGAAACTCCACAACTAGAAACTCCACAACTAGAGTCTCCACAACTAGAAACTCCACAACTAGATACTCCACAACTACAAATTCCGCAATTAGTAACTCCACATTTAGAAACTCCGCAGCTAGAAACTCCGCCACTAAAAACTCCACAACTGGAGACTTCATAACTAGCAACTCCTCAGCTAGAAACTCCACAACTAAAGACTCCACAACTACAAACTCCACAACCAGAAACTCCACAACTAGAAACTCCACAACTTGAAACTCCGCAACTAAAACTCCACAACAAGAAACTCCACAAGAGACTCCACAGCTAGAGACTGCAAAACTGAAGACTCTGCAACTAGAAACTCCACAGCTAGAAACTCCGCAACTAGAAATGCCACAAGTAGAGACTCCGCAACTAGAAACTCCACGACTAGGCACTCTACAACTTGAGACTCCGCAACGACAGGCTCCGCAACTAGAAACTCTGCAACTTGAAACTCCACAACTAGAAATTCCACAACTAGAAACTCTACAACTAGAAACTCCAAGACTAGAAAACTCCGCAACTAGAAACTCCACAAATAGAGACTGCACAACTAGAAACTCTGCATTTAGAAACTCCACAGCTAGAAACTCCACAACTAGAAAGTCCACATCTAGAAACTCAACAACTTGAGACTTGGCAACTAGAAACTCGGCAACTAGAAACTCAACAACTAGAAACTCAATTACTAGAAACTCAACAACTTGAGACTTTGCAACTAGAAACTCGTCAACTAGAAACTCAACAACTAGAAACTGCACAACTAGAGACTTCGCATTTAGAAAATCCTTGGATGGAAACCCCACAACTACAAACTCCACAACAAGGAAATCCGCAACTAGAAAATCTACAACTACAAAATCGAAAAATAAAAACTCCAACTAGAAACTCCACACCTTGAAACTCCACAACTTGAAACTCCACAACTTGACACTTCGCAACTAGAAACTCCACAGCTAAAGACTCCACAACTAAAAAACTCCGCAACTAGAAACTCCCCCACTAGACACTCCACAACTTGAGACTCCACCACTAGAGAATCCACAACTAGAGACTGCACAAGTAGAGACTCCACAACTAGAAATTCCACAACCACAGACTCAACGACTAGAGACTCCTAAACTAGAAACTCTGCAACTAAAAACTCCACAACTAGAAACTTCGCAACTAGAAACTTCAACTAGAGACTCCACAACTAGAAAACTCCGCAACTAGAAACTCCACGACTAGACACTCCACAAATTGAGACTCCGCAACGACAGACTCCGCAACTAGAAACTCCGCAACTAGAAACTCCACAGCTAGAAACTCCAAAACTAGAAACTCCACAACCATAGTCTCCACAACTAGAAACTCCACAAATAGATACTCCACAACTACAAATTGCACAACTAGAAACTCCACATTTAGAAACTCCGCAACTACAAACTCCGCAACTAGAAACTCCACAACTTGAAACTCTGCAACTCGAAACTCTGCGAGTAGAAAATACACAACAATAAACTCAAGCAGAAACTCCCCAAATAGAAACTACACAACTAGAAACTCCGCAACTAGAAACTCGTCAACTAGAAACTCAACAACTAGAAACTGCACAAGTAGAGACTTCGCATTTAGAAACTCCTTGGATAGAAACCCCGAAACTACAAACTCCACAACTAGGAAATCCGCAACTAAAAAATCTACAACTAGAAACTTTCAACTAGAAACTCTGCAACTAGAAACTCTGCAACTAGAAACTCCACAGCTAGAAACTCCACAACTAGAAACTCCACAACTAGAGTCTCCACAACTAGAAACTCCACAACTAGATACTCCACAACTAGAAACTCCACAACTAGAAACTCCGGAACTAAAACTCCACAACTAGAAATTCCACAACTAGAAACTATGCAACTAGAAACTCCACAGCTAGAATGTCCGCAACCAGAAACTCTTCAACTAGAAACTCCGCAACTAGAAACTCCACAGCTAGAAACTCCACAGCAAGAGACTCAACAGCTAGAAACTCCCGAACTAGAAACTCCACAACTAGAAACTCCACAACAAGAGACTCCACAGCTAGAGACTGCAAAACTGAAGACTCCGCAACTAGAAACTCCACGACTAGACACTCTACAACTTGAGACTCCGCAACGACAGACTCCGCAACTAGAAACTCTGCAACTAGAAACTCCACAACTAGAAATTCCACAACTAGAAACTCCACAACTAGAGACTCCACAACTAGAAAACTCCGCAACTAGAAACTCCACGACTAGACACTCCACAAATTGAGACTCCGCAACGACAGACTCCGCAACTAGAAACTCCGCAACTAGAAACTCCACAGCTAGAAACTCCAAAACTAGAAACTCCACAACCATAGTCTCCACAACTAGAAACTCCACAAATAGATACTCCATAACTACAAATTGCACAACTAGAAACTCCACATTTAGAAACTCCGCAACTACAAACTCCGCAACTAGAAACTCCACAACTTGAAACTCTGCAACTCGAAACTCTGCGACTAGAAAATACACAACAATAAACTCAAGTAGAAACTCCCCAACTAGAAACTACACAACTAGAAACTCCGCAACTAGAAACTCGTCAACTAGAAACTCAACAACTAGAAACTGCACAAGTAGAGACTTCGCATTTAGAAACTCCATTGGATAGAAACCCCGAAACAACAAACTCCACAACTCGGAAGTCCGCAACTAAAAAATCTACAACTAGAAACTTTCAACTAGAAACTCTGCAACAATAAACTCTGCAACTAGAAACTCCACAGCTAGAAACTCCACAACTAGAAACTCCACAACTAGAGTCTCCACAACTAGAAACTCCACAACTAGATACTCCACAACTACAAATTCCACAATTAGTAACTCCACATTTAAAAACTCCGCAACTAGAAACTCCGCAAGTAAAAACTCCACAACTGGAGACTTCATAACTAGGAACTCCTCAGCTAGAAACTCCACAACTAAAGACTCCACAACCACAAACTCCACAACCAGAAACTCCACAACCAGAAACTCTGCAACTAAAAATCCGCATCTAGAAACTCCACAACTAGAAATTTCACAACCAGAGACTCAATAACTAGATACTCCACAACTAGGAACTCTGCAACTAAAAACTCCACAACTAGAAACTCCACAACTAGAAACTCCACAACTAGAAACTCCGCAACTAAAAACTCCACAACTAGAAACTCCACAACTAGAAACTATGCAACTAGAAACTCCACAGCTGGAATGTCCGCAACCAGAAACTCTGCAACTAGAAACTCCGCAACTAGAAACTCCACAACTAGAGTCTCCACAGCAAGAGACTCAACAGCAAGAAACTCCACAAATAGAGATTGCACAACTAGAAACTCTGCATTTAGAAACTCCACAGCTAGAAACTCCGCAACTAGAAAGTCCACATCTAGAAACTCAACAACTTTAGACTTGGCAACTAGAAACTCGGCAACTAGAAACTCAACAACTAGAAACTCCAATACTAGAAACTCAACAACTTGAGACTTTGCAACTAGAAACTCGTCAACTAGAAACTCAACAACTAGAAACTGCACAACTAGAGACTTCGCATTTAGAAACTCCTTGGATGAAAACCCCACAACTACAAACTCCACAACAAGGAAATCCGCAACTAAAAAATCTACAACTAGAAAATCGAAAAATAAAAACTCCAACTAGAAACTCCACAACTTGAAACTCCACAACTAGAAACTCCACAACTTGACACTTCGCAACTAGAAACTCCACAGCTAAAGACTCCACAACTAAAAAACTCCGCAACTAGAAACTCCCCCACTAGACACTCCACAACTTGAGACTCCACCACTAGAGACTCCACAACTAGAGTCTGCACAAGTAGAGACTCCACAACTAGAAATTCCACAACCACAGACTCAACGACTAGAGACTCCTAAACTAGAAACTCTGCAACTAAAACTCCACAACTAGAAACTTCGCAACTAGAAACTTCAACTAGAGACTCCACAACTAGAATAATCCGCAACTAGAAACTCCACGACTAGACACTCTACAATTTCAGATTCCGCAACGACAGACTCCGCAACTAGAATCTCTGCAACTAGAAACTCCGCAACTAGAAACTCCACAGCTAGAAACTTGCAACTAGAAACTCCACAACTAGAGTCTCCACAACTAGAAACTCCCCAACTAGATACTCCACAATTACAAATTCCACAACTAGAAACTCCACATTTATAAACTCCGCAACTACAAACTCCGCAACTAAAAACTCCACCACTAAAGACTCCACAACTACAAACTCCACAACCAGAAACTCCACAACCAGAAACTCCGCAACTAGGAAATCCGCATCTAGAAACTCCAGAACTGGAAATTTCACAACCAGAGACTCAACAACTAGAGACTCCACAACTAGAAACTCTGCAACTAAAAACTCCGGAACTAAAAACTCCACAACTAGAAATTCCACAACTAGAAACTATGCAACTAGAAACTCCACAGCTAGAATGTCCGCAACCAGAAACTCTTTAACTAGAAACTCCGCAACTAGAAACTCCACAGCTAGAAACTCCACAACAAGAGACTCCACCGCTAGAGACTGCAAAACTGAAGACTCTGCAACTAGAAACTCCACAGCTAGAAACTCCGCAACTAGAAACGCCACAAGTAGAGACTCCGCAACTAGAAACTCCACGACTAGACACTCTACAACTTGAGACTCCGCAATGACAGACTCCGCAACTAGAAACTCTGCAACTAGAAACTCCACAACTAGAAATTCCACAACTAGAAACTCCACAACTAGAGACTCCACAACTAGAAAACTCCGCAACTAGAATCTCCACGACTAGACACTCCACAAATTGAGACTCCGCAACGACAGACTCCGCAACTAGAAACTCCGCAACTAGAAACTCCACAGCTAGAAACTCCGCAACCATAGTCTCCACAACTAGAAACTCCACAAATAGATACTCCATAACTACAAATTGCACAACTAGAAACTCCACATTTAGAAACTCCGCAACTACAAACTCCGCAACTAGAAACTCCACAACTTGAAACTCTGCAACTCGAAACTCTGCGACTAGAAAATACACAACAATAAACTCAAGTAGAAACTCCCCAACTAGAAACTACACAACTAGAAACTCCGCAACTAGAAACTCGTCAACTAGAAACTCAACAACTAGAAACTGCACAAGTAGAGACTTCGCATTTAGAAACTCCATTGGATAGAAACCCCGAAACAACAAACTCCACAACTCGGAAATCCGCAACTAAAAAATCTACAACTAGAAACTTTCAACTAGAAACTCTGCAACAAGAAACTCTGCAACTAGAAACTCCACAGCTAGAAACTCCACAACTAGAAACTCCACAACTAGAGTCTCCACAACTAGAAACTCCACAACTAGATACTCCACAACTACAAATTCCACAATTAGTAACTCCACATTTAGAAACTCCGCAACTAGAAACTCCGCAAGTAAAATCTCCACAACTGGAGACTTCAAAACTAGGAACTCCTCAGCTAGAAACTCCACAACTAAAGACTCCACAACCACAAACTCCACAACCAGAAACTCCACAACCAGAAACTCTGCAACTAAAAATCCGCATCTAGAAACTCCACAACTAGAAATTACACAACCAGAGACTCAATAACTAGATACTCCACAACTAGGAACTCTGCAACTAAAAACTCCACAACTAGAAACTCCACAACTAGAAACTCCACAACTAGAAACTCCGCAACTAAAAACTCCACAACTAGAAACTCCACAACTAGAAACTATGCAACTAGAAACTCCACAGCTGGAATGTCCGCAACCAGAAACTCTGCAACTAGAAACTCCGCAACTAGAAACTCCACAACTAGAGTCTCCACAGCAAGAGACTCAACAGCAAGAAACTCCACAAATAGAGATTGCACAACTAGAAACTCTGCATTTAGAAACTCCACAGCTAGAAACTCCGCAACTAGAAAGTCCACATCTAGAAACTCAACAACTTTAGACTTGGCAACTAGAAACTCGGCAACTAGAAACTCAACAACTAGAAACTCCAATACTAGAAACTCAACAACTTGAGACTTTGCAACTAGAAACTCGTCAACTAGAAACTCAACAACTAGAAACTGCACAACTAGAGACTTCGCATTTAGAAACTCCTTGGATGAAAACCCCACAACTACAAACTCCACAACAAGGAAATCCGCAACTAAAAAATCTACAACTAGAAAATCGAAAAATAAAAACTCCAACTAGAAACTGCACAACTTGAAACTCCACAACTAGAAACTCCACAACTTGACACTTCGCAACTAGAAACTCCACAGCTAAAGACTCCACAACTAAAGAACTCCGCAACTAGAAACTCCCCCACTAGACACTCCACAACTTGAGACTCCACCACTAGAGACTCCACAACTAGAGTCTGCACAAGTAGAGACTCCACAACTAGAAATTCCACAACCACAGACTCAACGACTAGAGACTCCTAAACTAGAAACTCTGCAACTAAAACTCCACAACTAGAAACTTCGCAACTAGAAACTTCAACTAGAGACTCCACAATTAGAATACTCCGCAACTAGAAACTCCACGACTAGACACTCTACAATTTCAGATTCCGCAACGACAGACTCCGCAACTAGAATCTCTGCAACTAGAAACTCCGCAACTAGAAACTCCACAGCTAGAAACTTGCAACTAGAAACTCCACAACTAGAGTCTCCACAACTAGAAACTCCCCAACTAGATACTCCACAATTACAAATTCCACAACTAGAAACTCCACATTTATAAACTCCGCAACTACAAACTCCGCAACTAAAAACTCCACCACTAAAGACTCCACAACTACAAACTCCACAACCAGAAACTCCACAACCAGAAACTCCGCAACTAGGAAATCCGCATCTAGAAACTCCACAACTGGAAATTTCACAACCAGAGACTCAACAACTAGAGACTCCACAACTAGAAACTCTGCAACTAAAAACTCCGGAACTAAAAACTCCACAACTAGAAATTCCACAACTAGAAACTATGCAACTAGAAACTCCACAGCTAGAATGTCCGCAACCAGAAACTCTTTAACTAGAAACTCCGCAACTAGAAACTCCACAGCTAGAAACTCCACAACAAGAGACTCCACCGCTAGAGACTGCAAAACTGAAGACTCTGCAACTAGAAACTCCACAGCTAGAAACTCCGCAACTAGAAACGCCACAAGTAGAGACTCCGCAACTAGAAACTCCACGACTAGACACTCTACAACTTGAGACTCCGCAATGACAGACTCCGCAACTAGAAACTCTGCAACTAGAAACTCCACAACTAGAAATTCCACAACTAGAAACTCCACAACTAGAGACTCCACAACTAGAAAACTCCGCAACTAGAATCTCCACGACTAGACACTCCACAAATTGAGACTCCTCAACGACAGACTCCGCAACTAGAAACTCCGCAACTAGAAACTCCACAGCTAGAAACTCCGCAACCATAGTCTCCACAACTAGAAACTCCACAAATAGATACTCCACAACTACAAATTGCACAACTAGAAACTCCACATTTAGAAACTCCGCAACTACAAACTCCGCAACAAGAAACTCCACAACTTGAAACTCTGCAACTCGAAACTCTGCGACTATAAAATACACAACAATAAACTCAAGTAGAAACTCCCCAACTAGAAACTACACAACTAGAATCTCTGCAACTAGAAACTCGTCAACTAGAAACTCAACAACTAGAAACTGCACAAGTAGAGACTTCGCATTTAGAAACTCCTTGGATAGAAACCCCGAAACTACAAACTCAACAACTAGGAAATCCGCAACTAAAAAATCTACAACTAGAAACTTTCAACTAGAAACTCTGCAACTAGAAACTCTGCAACTAGAAACTCCACGGCTAGAAACTCCACAACTAGAGTCTCCACAACTAGAAACTCCACAACTAGATACTCCACAACTACAAATTCCACAATTAGTAACTCCACATTTAGAAACTCCGCAACTAGAAACTCCGCCACTAAAAACTCCACAACTGGAGACTTCATAACTAGCAACTCCTCAGCTAGAAACTCCACAACTAAAGACTCAACAACTACAAACTCCACAACCAGAAACTCCACAACCAGAAACTCTGCAACTAAAAATCCGCATCTAGAAACTCCACAACTAGAAATTTCACAACCAGAGACTCAATAACTAGAGACTCCACAACTAGAAACTCTGCAACTAAAAACTCCACAACTAGAAACTCCACAACTAGAAACTCCACAACTAGAAACTCCACAACTAGAAACTCCACAACTAGAAACTCCGCAACTAAAAACTCCACAACTAGAAACTCCACAACTAGAAACTATGCAACTAGAAACTCCACAGCTGGAATGTCCGCAACCAGAAACTCTGCAACTAGAAACTCCGCAACTAGAAACTCCACAGCTAGAAACTCCACAGCAAGAGACTCAACAGCTAGAAACTCCCGAACTAAAAACTCCACAACTAGAAACTCCACAACAAGAGGCTCCACAGCTGACTGCAAAACCGAAGACTCTGCAACTAAAAACTCTACAGCTAGAAACTCCGCAACTAGAAACGCCACAAGTAGAGACTCCGCAACTAGAAACTCCACGACTAGACACTCTACAACTTGAGACTCCGCAACGACAGGCTCCGCAACTAGAAACTCTGCAACTAGAAACTCCACAACTAGAAATTCCACAACTAGAAACTCCACAACTAGAGACTCCAAGACTAGAAAACTCCGCAACTAGAAACTCCACGACTAGACACTCCACAAATTGAGACTCCGCAACGACAGACTCCGCAACTAGAAACTCTGCAACTAGAAACTCCGCAACTAGGAACTCCACAGCTAGAAACTCCACAACTAGAGTCTCCACAACTAGAAACTCCACAACTAGAAACTCCACAAATAGAGACTGCACAACTAGAAACTCTGCATTTAGAAACTCCACAGCTAGAATCTCCGCAACTAGAAAGTCCACATCTAGAAACTCAACAACTTGAGACTTGGCAACTAGAAACTCGGCAACGAGAAACTCAACAACTAGAAACTCCAATACTAGAAACTCAACAACTTGAGACTTTGCAACTAGAAACTCGTCAACTAGAAACTCAACAACTAGAAACTGCACAACTAGAGACTTCGCATTTAGAAACTCCTTGGATGAAAACCCCACAACTACAAACTCCACAACAAGGAAATCCGCAACTAAAAAATCTACAACTAGAAAATCGAAAAATAAAAACTCCAACTAGAAACTCCACAGCTAGAAACTTGCAACTAGAAACTCCACAACTAGAGTCTCCACAACTAGAAACTCCCCAACTAGATACTCCACAATTACAAATTCCACAACTAGAAACTCCACATTTATAAACTCCGCAACTACAAACTCCGCAACTAAAAACTCCACCACTAAAGACTCCACAACTACAAACTCCACAACCAGAAACTCCACAACCAGAAACTCCGCAACTAGGAAATCCGCATCTAGAAACTCCACAACTGGAAATTTCACAACCAGAGACTCAACAACTAGAGACTCCACAACTAGAAACTCTGCAACTAAAAACTCCGGAACTAAAAACTCCACAACTAGAAATTCCACAACTAGAAACTATGCAACTAGAAACTCCACAGCTAGAATGTCCGCAACCAGAAACTCTTTAACTAGAAACTCCGCAACTAGAAACTCCACAGCTAGAAACTCCACAACAAGAGACTCCACCGCTAGAGACTGCAAAACTGAAGACTCTGCAACTAGAAACTCCACAGCTAGAAACTCCGCAACTAGAAACGCCACAAGTAGAGACTCCGCAACTAGAAACTCCACGACTAGACACTCTACAACTTGAGACTCCGCAATGACAGACTCCGCAACTAGAAACTCTGCAACTAGAAACTCCACAACTAGAAATTCCACAACTAGAAACTCCACAACTAGAGACTCCACAACTAGAAAACTCCGCAACTAGAATCTCCACGACTAGACACTCCACAAATTGAGACTCCTCAACGACAGACTCCGCAACTAGAAACTCCGCAACTAGAAACTCCACAGCTAGAAACTCCGCAACCATAGTCTCCACAACTAGAAACTCCACAAATAGATACTCCACAACTACAAATTGCACAACTAGAAACTCCACATTTAGAAACTCCGCAACTACAAACTCCGCAACAAGAAACTCCACAACTTGAAACTCTGCAACTCGAAACTCTGCGACTATAAAATACACAACAATAAACTCAAGTAGAAACTCCCCAACTAGAAACTACACAACTAGAATCTCTGCAACTAGAAACTCGTCAACTAGAAACTCAACAACTAGAAACTGCACAAGTAGAGACTTCGCATTTAGAAACTCCTTGGATAGAAACCCCGAAACTACAAACTCAACAACTAGGAAATCCGCAACTAAAAAATCTACAACTAGAAACTTTCAACTAGAAACTCTGCAACTAGAAACTCTGCAACTAGAAACTCCACAGCTAGAAACTCCACAACTAGAGTCTCCACAACTAGAAACTCCACAACTAGATACTCCACAACTACAAATTCCACAATTAGTAACTCCACATTTAGAAACTCCGCAACTAGAAACTCCGCCACTAAAAACTCCACAACTGGAGACTTCATAACTAGCAACTCCTCAGCTAGAAACTCCACAACTAAAGACTCAACAACTACAAACTCCACAACCAGAAACTCCACAACCAGAAACTCTGCAACTAAAAATCCGCATCTAGAAACTCCACAACTAGAAATTTCACAACCAGAGACTCAATAACTAGAGACTCCACAACTAGAAACTCTGCAACTAAAAACTCCACAACTAGAAACTCCACAACTAGAAACTCCACAACTAGAAACTCCACAACTAGAAACTCCACAACTAGAAACTCCGCAACTAAAAACTCCACAACTAGAAACTCCACAACTAGAAACTATGCAACTAGAAACTCCACAGCTGGAATGTCCGCAACCAGAAACTCTGCAACTAGAAACTCCGCAACTAGAAACTCCACAGCTAGAAACTCCACAGCAAGAGACTCAACAGCTAGAAACTCCCGAACTAAAAACTCCACAACTAGAAACTCCACAACAAGAGGCTCCACAGCTGACTGCAAAACCGAAGACTCTGCAACTAAAAACTCTACAGCTAGAAACTCCGCAACTAGAAACGCCACAAGTAGAGACTCCGCAACTAGAAACTCCACGACTAGACACTCTACAACTTGAGACTCCGCAACGACAGGCTCCGCAACTAGAAACTCTGCAACTAGAAACTCCACAACTAGAAATTCCACAACTAGAAACTCCACAACTAGAGACTCCAAGACTAGAAAACTCCGCAACTAGAAACTCCACGACTAGACACTCCACAAATTGAGACTCCGCAACGACAGACTCCGCAACTAGAAACTCTGCAACTAGAAACTCCGCAACTAGGAACTCCACAGCTAGAAACTCCACAACTAGAGTCTCCACAACTAGAAACTCCACAACTAGAAACTCCACAAATAGAGACTGCACAACTAGAAACTCTGCATTTAGAAACTCCACAGCTAGAATCTCCGCAACTAGAAAGTCCACATCTAGAAACTCAACAACTTGAGACTTGGCAACTAGAAACTCGGCAACGAGAAACTCAACAACTAGAAACTCCAATACTAGAAACTCAACAACTTGAGACTTTGCAACTAGAAACTCGTCAACTAGAAACTCAACAACTAGAAACTGCACAACTAGAGACTTCGCATTTAGAAACTGCTTGGATGGAAACCCCACAACTACAAACTCCACAACAAGGAAATCCGCAACTAAAAAATCTACAACTAGAAAATCGAAAAATAAAAACTCCAACTAGAAACTCCACAACTAGAAACTCCACAACTTGACACTTCGCAACTAGAAACTCCACAGCTAAAGACTCCACAACTGAAAAACTCCGCAACTAGAAACTCCCCCACTAGACACTCCACAACTTGAGACTCCACCACTAGAGACTCCACAACTAGAGACTGCACAAGTAGAGACTCCACAACTAGAAATTCCACAACCACAGACTCAACGACTAGAGACTCCTAAACTAGAAACTCTGCAACTAAAAACTCCACAACTAGAAACTTCGCAACTAGAAACTTCAACTAGAGACTCCACAACTAGAAAACTCCGCAACTAGAAACTCCACGACTAGACACTCCACAAATTGAGACTCCGCAACGACAGACTCCGCAACTAGAAACTCCGCAACTAGAAACTCCAAAGCTAGAAACTCCAAAACTAGAAACTCCACAACCATAGTCTCCACAACTAGAAACTCCACAAATAGATACTCCACAACTACAAATTGCACAACTAGAAACTCCACATTTAGAAACTCCGCAACTACAAACTCCGCAACTAGAAACTCCACAACTTGAAACTCTGCAACTCGAAACTCTGCGACTAGAAAATACACAACAATAAACTCAAGTAGAAACTCCCCAACTAGAAACTACACAACTAGAAACTCCGCAACTAGAAACTCGTCAACTAGAAACTCACCATTTAGAAACTGCACAAGTAGAGACTTCGCATTTAGAAACTCCTTGGATAGAAACCCTGAAACTACAAACTCCACAACTAGGAAATCCGCAACTAAAAAATCTACAACTAGAAACTTTCAACTAGAAATTCTGCAACAAGAAACTCTGCAACTAGAAACTCCACAGCTAGAAACTCCACAACTAGAAACTCCACAACTAGAGACTCCACAACTAGAAAACTCCGCAACTAGAAACTCCACGACTAGACACTCCACAAATTGAGACTCCGCAACTAGAAACTCCGCAACTAGAAACTCCACAGCTAGAAACTCCAAAACTAGAAACTCCACAACCATAGTCTCCACAACTAGAAACTCCACAAATAGATACTCCACAACTACAAATTGCACAACTAGAAACTCCACATTTAGAAACTCCACAACTACAAACTCCGCAACTAGAAACTCCACAACTTGAAACTCTGCAACTCGAAACTCTGCGACTAGAAAATACACAACAATAAACTCAAGTAGAAACTCCCCAACTAGAAACTACACAACTAGAAACTCCGCAACTAGAAACTCGTCAACTAGAAACTCAACAACTAGAAACTGCACAAGTAGAGACTTCGCATTTAGAAACTCCTTGGATAGAAACCCCGAAACTACAAACTCCACAACTAGGAAATCCGCAACTAAAAAATCTACAACTAGAAACTTTCAACTAGAAACTCTGCAACTAGAAACTCTGCAACTAGAAACTCCACAGCTAGAAACTCCACAACTAGAAACTCCACAACTAGAGTCTCCACAACTAGAAACTCCACAACTAGATACTCCACAACTACAAATTCCACAATTAGTAACTCCACATTTAGAAACTCCGCAACTAGAAACTCCGCCACTAAAAACTCCACAACTGGAGACTTCATAACTAGCAACTCCTCAGCTAGAAACTCCACAACTAAAGACTCAACAACTACAAACTCCACAACCAGAAACTCCACAACCAGAAACTCTGCAACTAAAAATCCGCATCTAGAAACTCCACAACTAGAAATTCCACAACTAGAAACTATGCAACTAGAAACTCCACAGCTGGAATGTCCGCAACCAGGAACTCTGCAACTAGAAACTCCGCAACTAGAAACTCCACAGCTAGAAACTCCAAAGCAAGAGACTCAACAGCTAGAAACTCCCGAACTAAAAACTCCACAACTAGAAACTCCACAACAAAAGACTCCACAGCTAGAGACTGCAAAACTGAAGACTCTGCAACTAGAAACTCTACAGCTAGAAACTCCGCAACTAGAAACGCCACAAGTAGAGACTCCGCAACTAGAAACTCCACGACTAGACACTCTACAACTTGAGACTCCGCAATGACAGGCTCCGCAACTAGAAACTCTGCAACTAGAAACTCCACAACTAGAAATTACACAACTAGAAACTCCACAACTAGAGACACCAAGACTAGAAAACTCCGCAACTAGAAACTCCACGACTAGACACTCCACAAATTGAGACTCCGCAACGACAGACTCCGCAACTAGAAACTCTGCAACTAGAAACTCCGCAACTAGGAACTCCACAGCTAGAAACTCCACAACTAGAGTCTCCACAACTAGAAACTCCACAACTAGAAACTCCACAAATAGAGACTGCACAACTAGAAACTCTGCATTTAGAAACTCCACAGCTAGAAACTCCGCAACTAGACAGTCCACATCTAGAAACTCAACAACTTGAGACTTGGCAACAAGAAACTCGGCAACTAGAAACTCAACAGCTAGAAACTCCAATACTAGAAACTCAACAACTTGAGACTTTGCAACTAGAAACTCGTCAACTAGAAACTCAACAACTAGAAACTGCACAACTAGAGACTTCGCATTTAGAAACTCCTTGGACGGAAACCCCACAACTACAAACTCCACAACAAGGAAATCCGCAACTAAAAAATCTACAACTAGAAAATCGAAAAATAAAAACTCCAACTAGAAACTCCACAAGTTGAAACTCCACAACTAGAAACTCCACAACTTGACACTTCGCAACTAGAAACTCCACAGCTAAAGACCCCACAACTAAAAAACTCCGCAACTAGAAACTCCCCCACTAGACACTCCACAACTTGAGACTCCACCACTAGAGACTCCACAACTAGAGACTGCACAAGTAGAGACTCCACAACTAGAAATTCCACAACCACAGACTCAACGACTAGAGACTCCTAAACTAGAAACTCTGCAACTAAAAACTCCACAACTAGAAACTTCGCAACTAGAAACTTCAACTAGAGACTCCACAACTAGAAAACTCCGCAACTAGAAACTCCACGACTAGACCCTCCACAAATTGAGACTCCGCAACGACAGACTCCGCAACTAGAAACTCCGCAACTAGAAATTCCACAGCTAGAAACTCCAAAACTAGAAACTCCACAACCATAGTCTCCACAACTAGAAACTCCACAAATAGATACTCCACAACTACAAATTGCACAACTAGAAACTCCACATTTAGAAACTCCGCAACTACAAACTCCGCAACCAGAAACTCCACAACTTGAAACTCTGCAACTCGAAACTCTGCGACTAGAAAATACACAACAATAAACTCAAGTAGATACTCCCCAACTAGAAACTACACAACTAGAAACTCCGCAACTAGAAACTCGTCAACTAGAAACTCAACAACTAGAAACTGCACAAGTAGAGACTTCGCATTTAGAAACTCCTTGGATAGAAACCCCGAAACTACAAACTCCACAACTAGGAAATCCGCAACTAAAAAATCTACAACTAGAAACTTTCAACTAGAAACTCTGCAACTAGAAACTCTGCAACTAGAAACTCCACAGCTAGAAACTCCACAACTAGAAACTCCACAACTAGAGTCTCCACAACTAGAAACTCCACAACTAGATACTCCACAACTACAAATTCCACAATTAGTAACTCCACATTTAGAAACTCCGCAACTAGAGACTCCGCAAGTAAAAACTTCACAACTGGAGACTTCATAACTAGGAACTCCTCAGCTAGAAACTACACAACTAAAGACTCCACAACTACAAACTCCACAACCAGAAACTCCAAAACCAGAAACTCTGCAACTAAAAATCCGCATCTAGAAACTCCACAACTAGAAATTTCACAACCAGAGACTCAATAACTAGAGACTCCACAACTAGAAACTCTGCAACTAAAAACTGCACAACTAGAAACTCCACAACTAGAAACTCCACAACTAGAAACTCCACAACTAGAAACTCCGCAACTAAAAACTCCACAACTAGAAACTCCACAACTAGAAACTATGCAACTAGAAACTCCACAGCTGGAATGTCCGCAACCAGAAACTCTGCAACTAGAAACTCCGCAACTAGAAACTCCACAGCTAGAAACTCCCCAGCAAGAGACTCAACAGCTAGAAATTCCCGAACTAGAAACTCCACAACTAGAAACTCCACAACAAGAGACTCCACAGCTAGAGACTGCAAAACTCAAGACTCTGCAACTAGAAACTCCACAGCTAGAAACTCCGCAACTAGAAACGCCACAAGTAGAGACTCCGCAACTGGAAACTCCACGACTAGACACTCTGCAACTTGAGACTCCGCAACGACAGGCTCCGCAACTAGAAACTCTGCAACTAGAAACTCCACAACTAGAAATTCCACAACTAGAAACTCCGCAACTAGAAACGCCACAAGTAGAGACTCCGCAACTAGAAACTCCACGACTAGACACTCTACAACTTGAGACTCCGCAACGACAGGCTCCGCAACTAGAAACTCTGCAACTAGAAACTCCACAACTGGAAATTCCACAACTAGAAACTCCACAACTAGAGACTCCACAACTAGAAAACTCCGCAACTAGAAACTCCACGACTAGACACTCCACAAATTGAGACTCCGCAATGACAGACTCCGCAACTAGAAACTCTGCAACTAGAAACTCCGCAACTAGGAACTCCACAGCTAGAAACTCCACAACTAGAAACTACACAAATAGAGACTGCACAACTAAAAACTCTGCATTTAGAAACTCCACAGCTAGAAACTCCGCAACTAGAAAGTCCACATCTAGAAACTCAACAACTTGAGACTTGGCAACTAGAAACTCGGCAACTAGAAACTCAACAACTAGAAACTCCAATACTAGAAACTCAACAACTTGAGACTTTGCAACTAAAAACTCGTCAACTAGAAACTCAACAACTAGAAACTGCACAACTAGAGACTTCGCATTTAGAAACTCCTTGGATGGAAACCCCACAACTACAAACTCCACAACAAGGAAATCCGCAACTAAAAAATCTACAACTAGAAAATCGAAAAATAAAAACTCCAACTAGAAACTCCACAACTTGAAACTCCACAACTAAAAACTCCACAACTTCACACTTCGCAACTGGAAACTCAACAGCTAAAGACTCCACAACTAAAAAACTCCGCAACTAGAAACTCCCCCACTAGACACTCCACAACTTGAGACTCCACCACTAGAGACTCCACAACTAGATACTGCACAAGTAGAGACTCCACAACTAGAAATTCCACAACCACAGACTCAACGACTAGAGACTCCTAAACTAGAAACTCTGCAACTAAAAACTCCACAACTAGAAACTTCGCAACTATAAACTTCAACTAGAGACTCCACAACTAGCAAACTCCGCAACTAGAAACTCCACGACTAGACACTCTACAACTTCAGATTCCGCAACGACAGACTCCGCCACTAGAAACTCTGCAACTGGAAACTCAATAACTAGAAACTCCACAACTAGAAACTCCACAACTAGAAAATTCCGCAACTAGAATCTCCACGACTAGACACTCCAACACTTGAGACTCCGCAACGACAGACTCCGCAACTAGAATCTCTGCGACTAGAAACTCCGCAACTAGAAACTCCACAGCTAGAAACTTGCAACTAGAAACTCTGCAACCAGAAACTCCGCAACTAGAAACTCCCCAGCTAGAAACTCCACAACTAGAAACTCCACAACTAGAGTCTCCACAACTAGAAACTCCCCAACTAGATACTCCACAATTACAAATTCCACGACTAGAAACTCCACATTTAAAAACTCCGCCACTGCAAACTCCGCAACTAGAAGCTCCACCACTAAAGACTCCACAACTACAAACTCCACAACCAGAAACTCCACAACCAGAAACTCCGCAACTAGGAAATCCGCATCTAGAAACTCCATAACTAGAAATTTCACAACCAGAGACTCAACAACTAGAGACTCCACAACTAGAAACTCTGCAACTAAAAACTCCACAACTAGAAACTCCACAACTAGAAACTCCACAACTAGAAACTCCGGAACTAAAAACTCCACAACTAGAAATTCCACAACTAGAAACTATGCAACTAGAAACTCCACAGCTAGAATGTCCGCAACCAGAAACTCTTCAACTAGAAACTCCGCAACTAGAAACTCCACAGCTAGAAACTCCACAGCAAGAGACTCAACAGCTAGAAACTGCCGAACTAGAAACTCCACAACTGGAAACTCCAAAACTAGAAACTCCACAACCATAGTCTCCACAACTAGAAACTCCACAAATAGATACTCCACAACTACAAATTGCACAACTAGAAACTCCACATTTAGAAACTCCACAACTACAAACTCCGCAACTAGAAACTCCACAACTTGAAACTCTGCAACTCGAAACTCTGCGACTAGAAAATACACAACAATAAACTCAAATAGAAACTCCCCAACTAGAAACTACACAACTAGAAACTCCGCAACTAGAAACTCGTCAACTAGAAACTCAACAACTAGAAACTGCACAAGTAGAGACTTCGCATTTAGAAACTCCTTGGATAGAAACCCCGAAACTACAAACTCCACAACTAGGAAATCCGCAACTAAAAAATCTACAACTAGAAACTTTCAACTAGAAACTCTGCAACTAGAAACTCTGCAACTAGAAACTCCACAGCTAGAAACTCCACAACTAGAAACTCCACAACTAGAGTCTCCACAACTAGAAACTCCACAACTAGATACTCCACAACTACAAATTCCACAATCAGTAACTCCACATTTAGAAACTCCGCAACTAGAAACTCCGCCACTAAAAACTCCACAACTGGAGACTTCATAACTAGCAACTCCTCAGCTAGAAACTCCACAACTAAAGACTCAACAACTACAAACTCCACAACCAGAAACTCCACAACCAGAAACTCTGCAACTAAAAATCCGCATCTAGAAACTCCACAACTAGAAATTCCACAACTAGAAACTATGCAACTAGAAACTCCACAGCTGGAATGTCCGCAACCAGAAACTCTGCAACTAGAAACTCCGCAACTAGAAACTCCACAACTAGAAACTCCAAAGCAAGAGACTCAACAGCTAGAAACTCCCGAACTAAAAACTCCACAACTAGAAACTCCACAACAAAAGACTCCACAGCTAGAGACTGCAAAACTGAAGACTCTGCAACTAGAAACTCTACAGCTAGAAACTCCGCAACTAGAAACGCCACAAGTAGAGACTCCGCAACTAGAAACTCCACGACTAGACACTCTACAACTTGAGACTCCGCAATGACAGGCTCCGCAACTAGAAACTCTGCAACTAGAAACTCCACAACTAGAAATTACACAACTAGAAACTCCACAACTAGAGACTCCAAGACTAGAAAACTCCGCAACTAGAAACTCCACGACTAGACACTCCACAAATTGAGACTCCGCAACGACAGACTCCGCAACTAGAAACTCTGCAACTAGAAACTCCGCAACTAGGAACTCCACAGCTAGAAACTCCACAACTAGAGTCTCCACAACTAGAAACTCCACAACTAGAAACTCCACAAATAGAGACTGCACAACTAGAAACTCTGCATTTAGAAACTCCACAGCTAGAAACTCCGCAACTAGACAGTCCACATCTAGAAACTCAACAACTTGAGACTTGGCAACAAGAAACTCGGCAACTAGAAACTCAACAGCTAGAAACTCCAATACTAGAAACTCAACAACTTGAGACTTTGCAACTAGAAACTCGTCAACTAGAAACTCAACAACTAGAAACTGCACAACTAGAGACTTCGCATTTAGAAACTCCTTGGATGGAAACCCCACAACTACAAACTCCACAACAAGGAAATCCGCAACTAAAAAATCTACAACTAGAAAATCGAAAAATAAAAACTCCAACTAGAAACTCCACAAGTTGAAACTCCACAACTAGAAACTCCACAACTTGACACTTCGCAACTAGAAACTCCACAGCTAAAGACCCCACAACTAAAAAACTCCGCAACTAGAAACTCCCCCACTAGACACTCCACAACTTGAGACTCCACCACTAGAGACTCCACAACTAGAGACTGCACAAGTAGAGACTCCACAACTAGAAATTCCACAACCACAGACTCAACGACTAGAGACTCCTAAACTAGAAACTCTGCAACTAAAAACTCCACAACTAGAAACTTCGCAACTAGAAACTTCAACTAGAGACTCCACAACTAGAAAACTCCGCAACTAGAAACTCCACGACTAGACCCTCCACAAATTGAGACTCCGCAACGACAGACTCCGCAACTAGAAACTCCGCAACTAGAAATTCCACAGCTAGAAACTCCAAAACTAGAAACTCCACAACCATAGTCTCCACAACTAGAAACTCCACAAATAGATACTCCACAACTACAAATTGCACAACTAGAAACTCCACATTTAGAAACTCCGCAACTACAAACTCCGCAACCAGAAACTCCACAACTTGAAACTCTGCAACTCGAAACTCTGCGACTAGAAAATACACAACAATAAACTCAAGTAGATACTCCCCAACTAGAAACTACACAACTAGAAACTCCGCAACTAGAAACTCGTCAACTAGAAACTCAACAACTAGAAACTGCACAAGTAGAGACTTCGCATTTAGAAACTCCTTGGATAGAAACCCCGAAACTACAAACTCCACAACTAGGAAATCCGCAACTAAAAAATCTACAACTAGAAACTTTCAACTAGAAACTCTGCAACTAGAAACTCTGCAACTAGAAACTCCACAGCTAGAAACTCCACAACTAGAAACTCCACAACTAGAGTCTCCACAACTAGAAACTCCACAACTAGATACTCCACAACTACAAATTCCACAATTAGTAACTCCACATTTAGAAACTCCGCAACTAGAGACTCCGCAAGTAAAAACTTCACAACTGGAGACTTCATAACTAGGAACTCCTCAGCTAGAAACTCCACAACTAAAGACTCCACAACTACAAACTCCACAACCAGAAACTCCAAAACCAGAAACTCTGCAACTAAAAATCCGCATCTAGAAACTCCACAACTAGAAATTTCACAACCAGAGACTCAATAACTAGAGACTCCACAACTAGAAACTCTGCAACTAAAAACTGCACAACTAGAAACTCCACAACTAGAAACTCCACAACTAGAAACTCCACAACTAGAAACTCCGCAACTAAAAACTCCACAACTAGAAACTCCACAACCAGAAACTCTGCAACTAGAAACTCCGCAACTAGAAACTCCACAGCTAGAAACTCCCCAGCAAGAGACTCAACAGCTAGAAATTCCCGAACTAGAAACTCCACAACTAGAAACTCCACAACAAGAGACTCCACAGCTAGAGACTGCAAAACTCAAGACTCTGCAACTAGAAACTCCACAGCTAGAAACTCCGCAACTAGAAACGCCACAAGTAGAGACTCCGCAACTGGAAACTCCACGACTAGACACTCTGCAACTTGAGACTCCGCAACGACAGGCTCCGCAACTAGAAACTCTGCAACTAGAAACTCCACAACTAGAAATTCCACAACTAGAAACTCCGCAACTAGAAACGCCACAAGTAGAGACTCCGCAACTAGAAACTCCACGACTAGACACTCTACAACTTGAGACTCCGCAACGACAGGCTCCGCAACTAGGAACTCTGCAACTAGAAACTCCACAACTGGAAATTCCACAACTAGAAACTCCACAACTAGAGACTCCACAACTAGAAAACTCCGCAACTAGAAACTCCACGACTAGACACTCCACAAATTGAGACTCCGCAATGACAGACTCCGCAACTAGAAACTCTGCAACTAGAAACTCCGCAACTAGGAACTCCACAGCTAGAAACTCCACAACTAGAAACTACACAAATAGAGACTGCACAACTAAAAACTCTGCATTTAGAAACTCCACAGCTAGAAACTCCGCAACTAGAAAGTCCACATCTAGAAACTCAACAACTTGAGACTTGGCAACTAGAAACTCGGCAACTAGAAACTCAACAACTAGAAACTCCAATACTAGAAACTCAACAACTTGAGACTTTGCAACTAAAAACTCGTCAACTAGAAACTCAACAACTAGAAACTGCACAACTAGAGACTTCGCATTTAGAAACTCCTTGGATGGAAACCCCACAACTACAAACTCCACAACAAGGAAATCCGCAACTAAAAAATCTACAACTAGAAAATCGAAAAATAAAAACTCCAACTAGAAACTCCACAACTTGAAACTCCACAACTAAAAACTCCACAACTTCACACTTCGCAACTGGAAACTCAACAGCTAAAGACTCCACAACTAAAAAACTCCGCAACTAGAAACTCCCCCACTAGACACTCCACAACTTGAGACTCCACCACTAGAGACTCCACAACTAGATACTGCACAAGTAGAGACTCCACAACTAGAAATTCCACAACCACAGACTCAACGACTAGAGACTCCTAAACTAGAAACTCTGCAACTAAAAACTCCACAACTAGAAACTTCGCAACTATAAACTTCAACTAGAGACTCCACAACTAGCAAACTCCGCAACTAGAAACTCCACGACTAGACACTCTACAACTTCAGATTCCGCAACGACAGACTCCGCCACTAGAAACTCTGCAACTGGAAACTCAATAACTAGAAACTCCACAACTAGAAACTCCACAACTAGAAAATTCCGCAACTAGAATCTCCACGACTAGACACTCCAACACTTGAGACTCCGCAACGACAGACTCCGCAACTAGAATCTCTGCGACTAGAAACTCCGCAACTAGAAACTCCACAGCTAGAAACTTGCAACTAGAAACTCTGCAACCAGAAACTCCGCAACTAGAAACTCCCCAGCTAGAAACTCTACAACTAGAAACTCCACAACTAGAGTCTCCACAACTAGAAACTCCCCAACTAGATACTCCACAATTACAAATTCCACGACTAGAAACTCCACATTTAAAAACTCCGCCACTGCAAACTCCGCAACTAGAAGCTCCACCACTAAAGACTCCACAACTACAAACTCCACAACCAGAAACTCCACAACCAGAAACTCCGCAACTAGGAAATCCGCATCTAGAAACTCCATAACTAGAAATTTCACAACCAGAGACTCAACAACTAGAGACTCCACAACTAGAAACTCTGCAACTAAAAACTCCACAACTAGAAACTCCACAACTAGAAACTCCACAACTAGAAACTCCGGAACTAAAAACTCCACAACTAGAAATTCCACAACTAGAAACTATGCAACTAGAAACTCCACAGCTAGAATGTCCGCAACCAGAAACTCTTCAACTAGAAACTCCGCAACTAGAAACTCCACAGCTAGAAACTCCACAGCAAGAGACTCAACAGCTAGAAACTGCCGAACTAGAAACTCCACAACTGGAAACTCCAAAACTAGAAACTCCACAACCATAGTCTCCACAACTAGAAACTCCACAAATAGATACTCCACAACTACAAATTGCACAACTAGAAACTCCACATTTAGAAACTCCACAACTACAAACTCCGCAACTAGAAACTCCACAACTTGAAACTCTGCAACTCGAAACTCTGCGACTAGAAAATACACAACAATAAACTCAAATAGAAACTCCCCAACTAGAAACTACACAACTAGAAACTCCGCAACTAGAAACTCGTCAACTAGAAACTCAACAACTAGAAACTGCACAAGTAGAGACTTCGCATTTAGAAACTCCTTGGATAGAAACCCCGAAACTACAAACTCCACAACTAGGAAATCCGCAACTAAAAAATCTACAACTAGAAACTTTCAACTAGAAACTCTGCAACTAGAAACTCTGCAACTAGAAACTCCACAGCTAGAAACTCCACAACTAGAAACTCCACAACTAGAGTCTCCACAACTAGAAACTCCACAACTAGATACTCCACAACTACAAATTCCACAATTAGTAACTCCACATTTAGAAACTCCGCAACTAGAAACTCCGCCACTAAAAACTCCACAACTGGAGACTTCATAACTAGCAACTCCTCAGCTAGAAACTCCACAACTAAAGACTCAACAACTACAAACTCCACAACCAGAAACTCCACAACCAGAAACTCTGCAACTAAAAATCCGCATCTAGAAACTCCACAACTAGAAATTCCACAACTAGAAACTATGCAACTAGAAACTCCACAGCTGGAATGTCCGCAACCAGAAACTCTGCAACTAGAAACTCCGCAACTAGAAACTCCACAACTAGAAACTCCAAAGCAAGAGACTCAACAGCTAGAAACTCCCGAACTAAAAACTCCACAACTAGAAACTCCACAACAAAAGACTCCACAGCTAGAGACTGCAAAACTGAAGACTCTGCAACTAGAAACTCTACAGCTAGAAACTCCGCAACTAGAAACGCCACAAGTAGAGACTCCGCAACTAGAAACTCCACGACTAGACACTCTACAACTTGAGACTCCGCAATGACAGGCTCCGCAACTAGAAACTCTGCAACTAGAAACTCCACAACTAGAAATTACACAACTAGAAACTCCACAACTAGAGACTCCAAGACTAGAAAACTCCGCAACTAGAAACTCCACGACTAGACACTCCACAAATTGAGACTCCGCAACGACAGACTCCGCAACTAGAAACTCTGCAACTAGAAACTCCGCAACTAGGAACTCCACAGCTAGAAACTCCACAACTAGAGTCTCCACAACTAGAAACTCCACAACTAGAAACTCCACAAATAGAGACTGCACAACTAGAAACTCTGCATTTAGAAACTCCACAGCTAGAAACTCCGCAACTAGACAGTCCACATCTAGAAACTCAACAACTTGAGACTTGGCAACAAGAAACTCGGCAACTAGAAACTCAACAGCTAGAAACTCCAATACTAGAAACTCAACAACTTGAGACTTTGCAACTAGAAACTCGTCAACTAGAAACTCAACAACTAGAAACTGCACAACTAGAGACTTCGCATTTAGAAACTCCTTGGATGGAAACCCCACAACTACAAACTCCACAACAAGGAAATCCGCAACTAAAAAATCTACAACTAGAAAATCGAAAAATAAAAACTCCAACTAGAAACTCCACAAGTTGAAACTCCACAACTAGAAACTCCACAACTTGACACTTCGCAACTAGAAACTCCACAGCTAAAGACCCCACAACTAAAAAACTCCGCAACTAGAAACTCCCCCACTAGACACTCCACAACTTGAGACTCCACCACTAGAGACTCCACAACTAGAGACTGCACAAGTAGAGACTCCACAACTAGAAATTCCACAACCACAGACTCAACGACTAGAGACTCCTAAACTAGAAACTCTGCAACTAAAAACTCCACAACTAGAAACTTCGCAACTAGAAACTTCAACTAGAGACTCCACAACTAGAAAACTCCGCAACTAGAAACTCCACGACTAGACCCTCCACAAATTGAGACTCCGCAACGACAGACTCCGCAACTAGAAACTCCGCAACTAGAAATTCCACAGCTAGAAACTCCAAAACTAGAAACTCCACAACCATAGTCTCCACAACTAGAAACTCCACAAATAGATACTCCACAACTACAAATTGCACAACTAGAAACTCCACATTTAGAAACTCCGCAACTACAAACTCCGCAACCAGAAACTCCACAACTTGAAACTCTGCAACTCGAAACTCTGCGACTAGAAAATACACAACAATAAACTCAAGTAGATACTCCCCAACTAGAAACTACACAACTAGAAACTCCGCAACTAGAAACTCGTCAACTAGAAACTCAACAACTAGAAACTGCACAAGTAGAGACTTCGCATTTAGAAACTCCTTGGATAGAAACCCCGAAACTACAAACTCCACAACTAGGAAATCCGCAACTAAAAAATCTACAACTAGAAACTTTCAACTAGAAACTCTGCAACTAGAAACTCTGCAACTAGAAACTCCACAGCTAGAAACTCCACAACTAGAAACTCCACAACTAGAGTCTCCACAACTAGAAACTCCACAACTAGATACTCCACAACTACAAATTCCACAATTAGTAACTCCACATTTAGAAACTCCGCAACTAGAGACTCCGCAAGTAAAAACTTCACAACTGGAGACTTCATAACTAGGAACTCCTCAGCTAGAAACTCCACAACTAAAGACTCCACAACTACAAACTCCACAACCAGAAACTCCAAAACCAGAAACTCTGCAACTAAAAATCCGCATCTAGAAACTCCACAACTAGAAATTTCACAACCAGAGACTCAATAACTAGAGACTCCACAACTAGAAACTCTGCAACTAAAAACTGCACAACTAGAAACTCCACAACTAGAAACTCCACAACTAGAAACTCCACAACTAGAAACTCCGCAACTAAAAACTCCACAACTAGAAACTCCACAACTAGAAACTATGCAACTAGAAACTCCACAGCTGGAATGTCCGCAACCAGAAACTCTGCAACTAGAAACTCCGCAACTAGAAACTCCACAGCTAGAAACTCCCCAGCAAGAGACTCAACAGCTAGAAATTCCCGAACTAGAAACTCCACAACTAGAAACTCCACAACAAGAGACTCCACAGCTAGAGACTGCAAAACTCAAGACTCTGCAACTAGAAACTCCACAGCTAGAAACTCCGCAACTAGAAACGCCACAAGTAGAGACTCCGCAACTGGAAACTCCACGACTAGACACTCTGCAACTTGAGACTCCGCAACGACAGGCTCCGCAACTAGAAACTCTGCAACTAGAAACTCCACAACTAGAAATTCCACAACTAGAAACTCCGCAACTAGAAACGCCACAAGTAGAGACTCCGCAACTAGAAACTCCACGACTAGACACTCTACAACTTGAGACTCCGCAACGACAGGCTCCGCAACTAGAAACTCTGCAACTAGAAACTCCACAACTGGAAATTCCACAACTAGAAACTCCACAACTAGAGACTCCACAACTAGAAAACTCCGCAACTAGAAACTCCACGACTAGACACTCCACAAATTGAGACTCCGCAATGACAGACTCCGCAACTAGAAACTCTGCAACTAGAAACTCCGCAACTAGGAACTCCACAGCTAGAAACTCCACAACTAGAAACTACACAAATAGAGACTGCACAACTAAAAACTCTGCATTTAGAAACTCCACAGCTAGAAACTCCGCAACTAGAAAGTCCACATCTAGAAACTCAACAACTTGAGACTTGGCAACTAGAAACTCGGCAACTAGAAACTCAACAACTAGAAACTCCAATACTAGAAACTCAACAACTTGAGACTTTGCAACTAAAAACTCGTCAACTAGAAACTCAACAACTAGAAACTGCACAACTAGAGACTTCGCATTTAGAAACTCCTTGGATGGAAACCCCACAACTACAAACTCCACAACAAGGAAATCCGCAACTAAAAAATCTACAACTAGAAAATCGAAAAATAAAAACTCCAACTAGAAACTCCACAACTTGAAACTCCACAACTAAAAACTCCACAACTTCACACTTCGCAACTGGAAACTCAACAGCTAAAGACTCCACAACTAAAAAACTCCGCAACTAGAAACTCCCCCACTAGACACTCCACAACTTGAGACTCCACCACTAGAGACTCCACAACTAGATACTGCACAAGTAGAGACTCCACAACTAGAAATTCCACAACCACAGACTCAACGACTAGAGACTCCTAAACTAGAAACTCTGCAACTAAAAACTCCACAACTAGAAACTTCGCAACTATAAACTTCAACTAGAGACTCCACAACTAGAAAACTCCGCAACTAGAAACTCCACGACTAGACACTCTACAACTTCAGATTCCGCAACGACAGACTCCGCCACTAGAAACTCTGCAACTGGAAACTCAATAACTAGAAACTCCACAACTAGAAACTCCACAACTAGAAAATTCCGCAACTAGAATCTCCACGACTAGACACTCCAACACTTGAGACTCCGCAACGACAGACTCCGCAACTAGAATCTCTGCGACTAGAAACTCCGCAACTAGAAACTCCACAGCTAGAAACTTGCAACTAGAAACTCTGCAACCAGAAACTCCGCAACTAGAAACTCCCCAGCTAGAAACTCCACAACTAGAAACTCCACAACTAGAGTCTCCACAACTAGAAACTCCCCAACTAGATACTCCACAATTACAAATTCCACGACTAGAAACTCCACATTTAAAAACTCCGCCACTGCAAACTCCGCAACTAGAAGCTCCACCACTAAAGACTCCACAACTACAAACTCCACAACCAGAAACTCCACAACCAGAAATTCCGCAACTAGGAAATCCGCATCTAGAAACTCCATAACTAGAAATTTCACAACCAGAGACTCAACAACTAGAGACTCCACAACTAGAAACTCTGCAACTAAAAACTCCACAACTAGAAACTCCACAACTAGAAACTCCACAACTAGAAACTCCGGAACTAAAAACTCCACAACTAGAAATTTCACAACTAGAAACTATGCAACTAGAAACTCCACAGCTAGAATGTCCGCAACCAGAAACTCTTCAACTAGAAACTCCGCAACTAGAAACTCCACAGCTAGAAACTCCACAGCAAGAGACTCAACAGCTAGAAACTGCCGAACTAGAAACTCCACAACTGGAAACTCCACAACAAGAGACTCCACAGCTAGAGACTGCAAAACTGAAGACTCTGCAACTAGAAACTCCACAGCTAGAAACTCCGCAACTAGAAACGCCACAAGTAGAGACTCCGCAACTACAAACTCCACGACTAGACACTCTACAACTTGAGACTCCGCAACGACCGACTACGCAACTAGAAACTCTGCAACTAGAAACTCCACAACTAGAAATTCCACAACTAGAAACTCCACAACTAGAGACTCCACAACTAGAAAACTCCGCAACTAGAAACTCCACGACTAGACACTCCACAAATTGAGACTCCGCAACGACAGACTCCGCAACTAGAAACTCCGCAACTACAAACTCCGCAACTAGAAACTCCACAACTTGAAACTCTGCAACTCGAAACTCTGCGACTAGAAAATACACAACAATAAACTCAAGTAGAAACTCCCCAACTAGAAACTACACAACCAGAAACTCCGCAACTAGAAACTCGTCAACTAGAAACTCAACAACTAGAAACTGCACAAGTAGAGACTTCGAATTTAGAAACTCCTTGGATAGAAACCCCGAAACTACAAACTCCACAACTAGGAAATCCGCAACTAAAAAATATACAACTAGAAACTTTCAACTAGAAACTCTGCAACTAGAAACTCTGCAACTAGAAACTCCACAGCTAGAAACTCCACAACTAGAAACTCCACAACTAGAGTCTCCACAACTAGAAACTCCACAACTAGATACTCCACAACCACAAATTCCGCAATTAGTAACTCCACATTTAGAAACTCCGCAACTAGAAACTCCGCCACTAAAAACTCCACAACTGGAGACTTTATAACTAGCAACTCCTCAGCTAGAAACTCCACAACTAAAGACTCCACAACTACAAACTCCACAACCAGAAACTCCACAACCAGAAACTCTGCAACTAAAAATCCGCATCTAGAAACTCCACAACTAGAAACTATGCAACTAGAAACTCCACAGCTGGAATGTCCGCAACCAGAAACTCTGCAACTAGAAACTCCGCAACTAGAAACTCCACAGCTAGAAACTCCACAACTAGAAACTCCACAACTAGAAACTCCGCAACTAAAACTCCACAACTAGAAACTCCACAACAAGAGACTCCACAGCTAGAGACTGCAAAACTGAAGACTCTGCAACTAGAAACTCCACAGCTAGAAACTCCGCCACTAGAAACGCCACAAGTAGAGACTCCGCAACTAGAAACTCCACGACTAGACACTCTACAACTTGAGACTCCGCAACGACAGGCTCCGCAACTAGAAACTCTGCAACTAGAAACTCCACAACTGGAAATTCCACAACTAGAAACTCCACAACTAGAGACTCCACAACTAGAAAACTCCGCAACTAGAAACTCCACGACTAGACACTCCACAAATTGAGACTCCGCAACGACAGACTCCGCAACTAGAAACTCTGCAACTAGAAACTCCGCAACTAGGAACTCCGCCACTAAAAACTCCACAACTGGAGACTTCATAACTAGCAACTCCTCAGCTAGAAACTCCACAACTAAAGACTCCACAACTACAAACTCCACAACCAGAAACTCCGCAACTAGAAACTCTGCAACTAGAAACTCAACAACTAGAAATTCCACAACTAGAAACTCTACAACTAGAGACTCCAAGACTAGAAAACTCCGCAACTAGAATCTCCACGACTAGACACTCCACAAATTGAGACTCCGCAACGACAGACTCCGCAACTAGAAACTCTGCAACTAGAAACTCCGCAACTAGGAACTCCACAGCTAGAAACTCCACAACTAGAGTCTCCACAGCTAGAAACTCCGCAACTAGAAAGTCCACATCTAGAAACTGAACAACTTGAGACTTGGCAACTAGAAACTCGGCAACTAGAAACTCAACAACTAGAAACTCAATTACTAGAAACTCAACAACTTGAGACTTTGCAACTAGAAACTTGTCAACTAGAAACTCAACAACTAGAAACTGCACAACTAGAGACTTCGCATTTAGAAAATCCTTGGATGGAAACCCCACAACTACAAACTCCACAACAAGGAAATCCGCAACTAAAAATTCTACAACTAGAAAATCGAAAAATAAAAACTCCAACTAGAAACTCCACACCATGAAACTCCACAACTAGAAACTCCACAACTTGACACTTCGCAACTAGAAACTCCACAGCTAAAGACTCCACAACTAAAAAACTCCGCAACTAGAAACTCCCCCACTAGACACTCCACAACTTGAGACTCCACCACTAGGGACTCCACAACTAGAGACTGCACAAGTAGAGACTCCACAACTAGAAATTCCACAACCACAGACTCAACGACTAGAGACTCCTAAACTAGAAACTCTGCAACTAAAAACTCCACAACTAGAAACTTCGCAACTAGAAACTTCAACTAGAGACTCCACAACTAGAAAACTCCGCAACTAGAAACTCCACGACTAGACACTCCACAAATTGAGACTCCGCAACGACAGACTCCGCAACTAGAAACTCCGCAACTAGAAACTCCACAGCTAGAAACTCCAAAACTAGAAACTCCACAACCATAGTCTCCACAACTAGAAACTCCACAAATAGATACTCCACAACTACAAATTGCACAACTAGAAACTCCACATTTAGAGACTCCGCAACTACAAACTCCGCAACTAGAAACTCCATAACTTGAAACTCTGCAACTCGAAACTCTGCGACTAGAAAATACACAACAATAAACTCAAGTAGATACTCCCCAACTAGAAACTACACAACTAGAAACTCCGCAACTAGAAACTCGTCAACTAGAAACTCAACAACTAGAAACTGCACAAGTAGAGACTTCGCATTTAGAAACTCCTTGGATAGAAACCCCGAAACTACAAACTCCACAACTAGGAAATCCGCAACTAAAAAATCTACAACTAGAAACTTTCAACTAGAAACTCTGCAACTAGAAACTCTGCAACTAGAAACTCCACAGCTAGAAACTCCACAACTAGAAACTCCACAACTAGAGTCTCCACAACTAGAAACTCCACAACTAGATACTCCACAACTACAAATTCCACAATTAGTAACTCCACATTTAGAAACTCCGCAACTAGAGACTCCGCAAGTAAAAACTTCACAACTGGAGACTTCATAACTAGGAACTCCTCAGCTAGAAACTCCACAACTAAAGACTCCACAACTACAAACTCCACAACCAGAAACTCCAAAACCAGAAACTCTGCAACTAAAAATCCGCATCTAGAAACTCCACAACTAGAAATTTCACAACCAGAGACTCAATAACTAGAGACTCCACAACTAGAAACTCTGCAACTAAAAACTGCACAACTAGAAACTCCACAACTAGAAACTCCACAACTAGAAACTCCACAACTAGAAACTCCGCAACTAAAAACTCCACAACTAGAAACTCCACAACTAGAAACTATGCGACTAGAAACTCCACAGCTGGAATGTCCGCAACCAGAAACTCTGCAACTAGAAACTCCGCAACTAGAAACTCCACAGCTAGAAACTCCCCAGCAAGAGACTCAACAGCTAGAAATTCCCGAACTAGAAACTCCACAACTAGAAACTCCACAACAAGAGACTCCACAGCTAGAGACTGCAAAACTCAAGACTCTGCAACTAGAAACTCCACAGCTAGAAACTCCGCAACTAGAAACGCCACAAGTAGAGACTCCGCAACTGGAAACTCCACAACTAGACACTCTGCAACTTGAGACTCCGCAACGACAGGCTCCGCAACTAGAAACTCTGCAACTAGAAACTCCACAACTAGAAATTCCACAACTAGAAACTCCGCAACTAGAAACGCCACAAGTAGAGACTCCGCAACTAGAAACTCCACGACTAGACACTCTACAACTTGAGACTCCGCAACGACAGGCTCCGCAACTAGAAACTCTGCAACTAGAAACTCCACAACTGGAAATTCCACAACTAGAAACTCCACAACTAGAGACTCCACAACTAGAAAACTCCGCAACTAGAAACTCCACGACTAGACACTCCACAAATTGAGACTCCGCAATGACAGACTCCGCAACTAGAAACTCTGCAACTAGAAACTCCGCAACTAGGAACTCCACAGCTAGAAACTCCACAACTAGAAACTACACAAATAGAGACTGCACAACTAAAAACTCTGCATTTAGAAACTCCACAGCTAGAAACTCCGCAACTAGAAAGTCCACATCTAGAAACTCAACAACTTGAGACTTGGCAACTAGAAACTCGGCAACTAGAAACTCAACAACTAGAAACTCCAATACTAGAAACTCAACAACTTGAGACTTTGCAACTAAAAACTCGTCAACTAGAAACTCAACAACTAGAAACTGCACAACTAGAGACTTCGCATTTAGAAACTCCTTGGATGGAAACCCCACAACTACAAACTCCACAACAAGGAAATCCGCAACTAAAAAATCTACAACTAGAAAATCGAAAAATAAAAACTCCAACTAGAAACTCCACAACTTGAAACTCCACAACTAAAAACTCCACAACTTCACACTTCGCAACTGGAAACTCAACAGCTAAAGACTCCACAACTAAAAAACTCCGCAACTAGAAACTCCCCCACTAGACACTCCACAACTTGAGACTCCACCACTAGAGACTCCACAACTAGATACTGCACAAGTAGAGACTCCACAACTAGAAATTCCACAACCACAGACTCAACGACTAGAGACTCCTAAACTAGAAACTCTGCAACTAAAAACTCCACAACTAGAAACTTCGCAACTATAAACTTCAACTAGAGACTCCACAACTAGAAAACTCCGCAACTAGAAACTCCACGACTAGACACTCTACAACTTCAGATTCCGCAACGACAGACTCCGCCACTAGAAACTCTGCAACTGGAAACTCAATAACTAGAAACTCCACAACTAGAAACTCCACAACTAGAAAATTCCGCAACTAGAATCTCCACGACTAGACACTCCAACACTTGAGACTCCGCAACGACAGACTCCGCAACTAGAATCTCTGCGACTAGAAACTCCGCAACTAGAAACTCCACAGCTAGAAACTTGCAACTAGAAACTCTGCAACCAGAAACTCCGCAACTAGAAACTCCCCAGCTAGAAACTCCACAACTAGAAACTCCACAACTAGAGTCTCCACAACTAGAAACTCCCCAACTAGATACTCCACAATTACAAATTCCACGACTAGAAACTCCACATTTAAAAACTCCGCCACTGCAAACTCCGCAACTAGAAGCTCCACCACTAAAGACTCCACAACTACAAACTCCACAACCAGAAACTCCACAACCAGAAACTCCGCAACTAGGAAATCCGCATCTAGAAACTCCATAACTAGAAATTTCACAACCAGAGACTCAACAACTAGAGACTCCACAACTAGAAACTCTGCAACTAAAAACTCCACAACTAGAAACTCCACAACTAGAAACTCCACAACTAGAAACTCCGGAACTAAAAACTCCACAACTAGAAATTCCACAACTAGAAACTATGCAACTAGAAACTCCACAGCTAGAATGTCCGCAACCAGAAACTCTTCAACTAGAAACTCCGCAACTAGAAACTCCACAGCTAGAAACTCCACAGCAAGAGACTCAACAGCTAGAAACTGCCGAACTAGAAACTCCACAACTGGAAACTCCACAACAAGAGACTCCACAGCTAGAGACTGCAAAACTGAAGACTCTGCAACTAGAAACTCCACAGCTAGAAACTCCGCAACTAGAAACGCCACAAGTAGAGACTCCGCAACTAGAAACTCCACGACTAGACACTCTACAACTTGAGACTCCGCAACGACCGACTACGCAACTAGAAACTCTGCAACTAGAAACTCCACAACTAGAAATTCCACAACTAGAAACTCCACAACTAGAGACTCCACAACTAGAAAACTCCGCAACTAGAAACTCCACGACTAGACACTCCACAAATTGAGACTCCGCAACGACAGACTCCGCAACTAGAAACTCCGCAACTACAAACTCCGCAACTAGAAACTCCACAACTTGAAACTCTGCAACTCGAAACTCTGCGACTAGAAAATACACAACAATAAACTCAAGTAGAAACTCCCCAACTAGAAACTACACAACCAGAAACTCCGCAACTAGAAATTCGTCAACTAGAAACTCAACAACTAGAAACTGCACAAGTAGAGACTTCGAATTTAGAAACTCCTTGGATAGAAACACCGAAACTACAAACTCCACAACTAGGAAATCCGCAACTAAAAAATCTACAACTAGAAACTTTCAACTAGAAACTCTGCAACTAGAAACTCTGCAACTAGAAACTCCACAGCTAGAAACTCCACAACTAGAAACTCCACAACTAGAGTCTCCACAACTAGAAACTCCACAACTAGATACTCCACAACCACAAATTCCGCAATTAGTAACTCCACATTTAGAAACTCCGCAACTAGAAACTCCGCCACTAAAAACTCCACAACTGGAGACTTTATAACTAGCAACTCCTCAGCTAGAAACTCCACAACTAAAGACTCCACAACTACAAACTCCACAACCAGAAACTCCACAACCAGAAACTCTGCAACTAAAAATCCGCATCTAGAAACTCCACAACTAGAAACTATGCAACTAGAAACTCCACAGCTGGAATGTCCGCAACCAGAAACTCTGCAACTAGAAACTCCGCAACTAGAAACTCCACAGCTAGAAACTCCACAACTAGAAACTCCACAACTAGAAACTCCGCAACTAAAACTCCACAACTAGAAACTCCACAACAAGAGACTCCACAGCTAGAGACTGCAAAACTGAAGACTCTGCAACTAGAAACTCCACAGCTAGAAACTCCGCCACTAGAAACGCCACAAGTAGAGACTCCGCAACTAGAAACTCCACGACTAGACACTCTACAACTTGAGACTCCGCAACGACAGGCTCCGCAACTAGAAACTCTGCAACTAGAAACTCCACAACTGGAAATTCCACAACTAGAAACTCCACAACTAGAGACTCCACAACTAGAAAACTCCGCAACTAGAAACTCCACGACTAGACACTCCACAAATTGAGACTCCGCAACGACAGACTCCGCAACTAGAAACTCTGCAACTAGAAACTCCGCAACTAGGAACTCCGCCACTAAAAACTCCACAACTGGAGACTTCATAACTAGCAACTCCTCAGCTAGAAACTCCACAACTAAAGACTCCACAACTACAAACTCCACAACCAGAAACTCCGCAACTAGAAACTCTGCAACTAGAAACTCCACAACTAGAAATTCCACAACTAGAAACTCTACAACTAGAGACTCCAAGACTAGAAAACTCCGCAACTAGAATCTCCACGACTAGACACTCCACAAATTGAGACTCCGCAACGACAGACTCCGCAACTAGAAACTCTGCAACTAGAAACTCCGCAACTAGGAACTCCACAGCTAGAAACTCCACAACTAGAGTCTCCACAGCTAGAAACTCCGCAACTAGAAAGTCCACATCTAGAAACTGAACAACTTGAGACTTGGCAACTAGAAACTCGGCAACTAGAAACTCAACAACTAGAAACTCAATTACTAGAAACTCAACAACTTGAGACTTTGCAACTAGAAACTTGTCAACTAGAAACTCAACAACTAGAAACTGCACAACTAGAGACTTCGCATTTAGAAAATCCTTGGATGGAAACCCCACAACTACAAACTCCACAACAAGGAAATCCGCAACTAAAAATTCTACAACTAGAAAATCGAAAAATAAAAACTCCAACTAGAAACTCCACACCATGAAACTCCACAACTAGAAACTCCACAACTTGACACTTCGCAACTAGAAACTCCACAGCTAAAGACTCCACAACTAAAAAACTCCGCAACTAGAAACTCCCCCACTAGACACTCCACAACTTGAGACTCCACCACTAGGGACTCCACAACTAGAGACTGCACAAGTAGAGACTCCACAACTAGAAATTCCACAACCACAGACTCAACGACTAGAGACTCCTAAACTAGAAACTCTGCAACTAAAAACTCCACAACTAGAAACTTCGCAACTAGAAACTTCAACTAGAGACTCCACAACTAGAAAACTCCGCAACTAGAAACTCCACGACTAGACACTCCACAAATTGAGACTCCGCAACGACAGACTCCGCAACTAGAAACTCCGCAACTAGAAACTCCACAGCTAGAAACTCCAAAACTAGAAACTCCACAACCATAGTCTCCACAACTAGAAACTCCACAAATAGATACTCCACAACTACAAATTGCACAACTAGAAACTCCACATTTAGAGACTCCGCAACTACAAACTCCGCAACTAGAAACTCCATAACTTGAAACTCTGCAACTCGAAACTCTGCGACAAGAAAATACACAACAATAAACTCAAGCAGAAACTCCCCAACTAGAAACTACACAACTAGAAACTCCGCAACTAGAAACTCGTCAACTAGAAACTCAACAACTAGAAACTGCACAAGTAGAGACTTCGCATTTAGAAACTCCTTGGATATAAATCCTGAAACTACAAACTCCACAACTAGGAAATCCGCAACTAAAAAATCTACAACTAGAAACTTTCAACTAGAAACTCTGCAACTAGAAACTCTGCAACTAGAAACTCGACAGCTAGAAACTCCACAACTAGAAACTCCACAACTAGAGTCTCCACAACTAGAAACTCCACAACTAGATACTCCACAACTACAAATTCCACAATTAGTAACTCCACATTTAGAAACTCCGCAACTAGAGACTCCGCAAGTAAAAACTTCAGAACTGGAGACTTCATAACTAGGAACTCCTCAGCTAGAAACTCCACAACTAAAGACTCCACAACTACAAACTCCACAACCAGAAACTCCAAAACCAGAAACTCTGCAACTAAAAATCCGCATCTAGAAACTCCACAACTAGAAATTTCACAACCAGAGACTCAATAACTAGAGACTCCACAACTAGAAACTCTGCAACTAAAAACTGCACAACTAGAAACTCCACAACTAGAAACTCCACAACTAGAAACTCCGCAACTAAAAACTCCACAACTAGAAACTCCACAACTAGAAACTATGCAACTTGAAACTCCACAGCTGGAATGTCCGCAACCAGAAACTCTGCAACTAGAAACTCCGCAACTAGAAACTCCACAGCTAGAAACTCCCCAGCAAGAGACTCAACAGCTAGAAATTCCCGAACTAGAAACTCCACAACTAGAAACTCCACAACAAGAGACTCCACAGCTAGAGACTGCAAAACTCAAGACTCTGCAACTAGAAACTCCACAGCTAGAAACTCCGCAACTAGAAACGCCACAAGTCGAGACTCCGCAACTGGAAACTCCACGACTAGACACTCTACAACTTGAGACTCCGCAACGACAGGCTCCGCAACTAGAAACTCTGCAACTAGAAACTCCACAACTGGAAATTCCACAACTAGAAACTCCACAACTAGAGACTCCAGAACTAGAAAACTCCGCAACTAGAAACTCCACGACTAGACACTCCACAAATTGAGACTCCGCAACGACAGACTCCGCAACTAGAAACTCTGCAACTAGAAACTCCGCAACTAGGAACTCCACAGCTAGAAACTCCACAACTAGAGTCTCCACAACTAGAAACTCCACAACTAGAAACTCCACAAATAGAGACTGCACAACTAGAAACTCTGCATTTAGAAACTCCACAGCTAGAAAATCCGCAACTAGAAAGTCCACATCTAGAAACTCAACTTGAGACTTGGCAACTAGAAACTCGGCAACTAGAAACTCAACAACTAGAAACTCCAATACTAGAAACTCAACAACTTGAGACTTTGCAACTAGAAACTCGTCAACTAGAAACTCAACAACTAGAAACTGCACAACTAGAGACTTCGCATTTAGAAACTCCTTGAATGGAAACCCCACAACTACAAACTCCACAACAAGGAAATCCGCAACTAAAAAATCTACAACTAGAAAATCGAAAAATAAAAACTCCAACTAGAAACTCCACAACTTGAAACTCCACAACTGGAAACTCCACAACTTCACACTTCGCAACTGGAAACTCAACAGCTAAAGACTCCACAACTAAAAAACTCCGCAACTAGAAACTCCCCCACTAGACACTCCACAACTTGAGACTCCACCACTAGAGACTCCACAACTAGATACTGCACAAGTAGAAACTCCACAACTAGAAATTCCACAACCACAGACTCAACGACTAGAGACTCCTAAACTAGAAACTCTGCAACTAAAAACTCCACAACTAGAAACTTCGCAACTATAAACTTCAACTAGAGACTCCACAACTAGAAAACTCCGCAACTAGAAACTCCACGACTAGACACTCTACAACTTCAGATTCCGCAACGACAGACTCCGCCACTAGAAACTCTGCAACTGGAAACTCAATAACTAGGAACTCCACAACTAGAAACTCCACAACTAGAAAATTCCGCAACTAGAATCTCCACGACTAGACACTCCAACACTTGAGACTCCGCAACGACAGACTCCGCAACTAGAATCTCTGCGACTAGAAACTCCGCAACTAGAAACTCCACAGCTAGAAACTTGCAACTAGAAACTCTGCAACTAGAAACTCCGCGACTAGAAACTCCCCAGCTAGAAACTCCACAACTAGAAACTCCACTAGAGTCTCCACAACTATAAACTCCCCAACTAGATACTCCACAATTACAAATTCCACAACTAGAAACTCCACATTTAAAAACTCCGCAACTGCAAACTCCGCAACTAGAAACTCCACCACTAAAGACTCCACAACTACAAACTCCACAACCAGAAACTCCACAAGCAGAAACTCCGCAACTAGGAAATCCGCATCTAGAAACTCCACAACTAGAAATTTCACAACCAGAGACTCAACAACTAGAGACTCCACAACTAGAAACTCTGCAACTAAAAACTCCACAACTAGAAACTCCACAACTAGAAACTCCGGAACTAAAAACTCCACAACTAGAAATTCCACAACTAGAAACTATGCAACTAGAAACTCCACAGCTAGAATGTCCGCAACCAGAAACTCTTCAACTAGAAACTCCGCAACTAGAAACTCCACAGCTAGAAACTCCACAGCAAGAGACTCAACAGCTAGAAACTGCCGAACTAGAAACTCCACAACTGGAAACTCCACAACAAGAGACTCCACAGCTAGAGACTGCAAAACTGAAGAATCTGCAACTAGAAACTCCACAGCTGGAAACTCCGCAACTAGAAACGCCACAAGTAGAGACTCCGCAACTAGAAACTCCACGACTAGACACTCTACAACTTGAGACTCCGCAACGACCGACTACGCAACTAGAAACTCTGCAACTAGAAACTCCACAACTAGAAATTCCACAACTAGAAACTCCACAACTAGAGACTCCACAACTAGAAAACTCTGCAACTAGAAACTCCACGACTAGACACTCCACAAATTGAGACTCCGCAACGACAGACTCCGCAACTAGAAACTCCGCAACTAGAAACTCCACAGCTAGAAACTCCACAGCTAGAAACTCCACAACTAGAAACTCCGCAACTAAAACTCCACAACTAGAAACTCCACAACAAGAGACTCCACAGCTAGAGACTGCAAAACTGAAGACTCTGCAACTAGAAACTCCACAGCTAGAAACTCCGCCACTAGAAACGCCACAAGTAGAGACTCCGCAACTAGAAACTCCACGACTAGACACTCTACAACTTGAGACTCCGCAACGACAGGCTCCGCAACTAGAAACTCTGCAACTAGAAACTCCGCAACTAGGAACTCCACACCTAGAAACTCCACAACTAGAGTCTCCACAACTAGAAACTCCACAACTAGAAACTCCACAAATAGAGACTGCACAACTAGAAACTCTGCATTTAGAAACTCCACAGCTAGAAACTCCGCAACTAGAAAGTCCACATCTAGAAACTCAACAACTTGAGACTTGGCAACTAGAAACTCGGCAACTAGAAACTCAACAACTAGAAACTCAATTACTAGAAACTCAACAACTTGAGACTTTGCAACTAGAAACTCGTCAACTAGAAACTCAACAACTAGAAACTGCACAACTAGAGACTTCGCATTTAGAAAATCCTTGGATGGAAACCCCACAACTACAAACTCCACAACAAGGAAATCCGCAACTAAAAATTCTGCAACTAGAAAATCGAAAAATAAAAACTCCAACTAGAAACTCCACACCTTGAAACTCCACAACTAGAAACTCCACAACTTGACACTTCGCAACTAGAAACTCCACAGCTAAAGACTCCACAACTAAAAAACTCCGCAACTAGAAACTCCCCCACTAGACACTCCACAACTTGAGACTCCACCACTAGAGACTCCACAACTAGAGACTGCACAAGTAGAGACTCCACAACTAGAAATTCCACAACCACAGACTCAACGACTAGAGACTCCTAAACTAGAAACTCTGCAACTAAAAACTCCACAACTAGAAACTTCGCAACTAGAAACTTCAACTAGAGACTCCACAACTAGAAAACTCCGCAACTAGAAACACCACGACTAGACACTCCACAAATTGAGACTTCGCAACGACAGACTCCGCAACTAGAAACTCCGCAACTAGAAACTCCACAGCTAGAAACTCCAAAACTAGAAACTCCACAACCATAGTCTCCACAACTAGAAAGTCCACAAATAGATACTCCACAACTACAAATTGCACAACTAGAAACTCCACAATTAGAGACTCCGCAACTACAAACTCCGCAACTAGAAACTCCATAACTTGAAACTCTGCAACTCGAAACTCTGCGACTAGAAAATACACAACAATAAACTCAAGCAGAAACTCCCCAACTAGAAACTACACAACTAGAAACTCCGCAACTAGAAACTCGTCAACTAGAAACTCAACAACTAGAAACTGCACAAGTAGAGACTTCGCATTTAGAAACTCCTTGGATAGAAACCCCGAAACTACAAACTCCACAACTAGGAAATCCACAACTAAAAAATCTACAACTAGAAACTTTCAACTAGAAACTCTGCAACTAGAAACTCCACAGCTAGAAACTCCACAACTAGAAACTCCACAACTAGAGTCTCCACAACTAGAAACTCCACAACTACATACTCCACATCTAGAAACTCCACAACTAGAAACTCCACAACTAGAAACTCCGGAACTAAAAACTCCAAAACTAGAAATTCCACAACTAGAAACTATGCAACTAGAAACTCCACAGCTAGAATGTCCGCAACCAGAAACTCTTCAACTAGAAACTCCGCAACTAGAAACTCCACAGCTAGAAACTCCACAGCAAGAGACTCAACAGCTAGAAACTCCCGAACTAGAAACTCCACAACTAGAAACTCCACAACAAGAGACTCCACAGCTAGAGACTGCAAAACTGAAGACTCCGCAACTAGAAACTCCACGACTAGACACTCTACAACTTGAGACTCCGCAACGACAGACTCCGCAACTAGAAACTCTGCAACTAGAAACTCCACAACTAGAAATTCCACAACTAGAAACTCCACAACTAGAGACTCCACAACTAGAAAACTCCGCAACTAGAAACTCCACGACTAGACACTCCACAAATTGAGACTCCGCAACGACAGACTCCGCAACTAGAAACTCCACAACTAGAAACTCCACAGCTAGAAACTCCAAAACTAGAAACTGAACAACCATAGTCTCCACAACTAGAAACTCCACAAATAGATACTCGACAACTACAAATTGCACAACTAGAAACTCCACATTTAGAAACTCCGCAACTACAAACTCCGCAACTAGAAACTCCACAACTTGAAACTCTGCAACTCGAAACTCTGCGACTAGAAAATACACAACAATCAACTCAAGTAGAAACTCCCCAACTAGAAACTACACAACTAGAAACTCCGCAACTAGAAACTCGTCAACTAGAAACTCAACAACTAGAAACTCCACAACTAGAAACTCCACAAATAGAGACTGCACAACTAGAAACTCTGCATTTAGAAACTCCACAGCTAGAAACTCCGCAACTAGAATGTCCACATCTAGAAACTCAACAACTTGAGACTTGGCAACTAGAAACTCGGCAACTAGAAACTCAACAACTAGAAACTCCAATACTAGAAACCCAACAACTTGAGACTTTGCAACTAGAAACTCGTCAACTAGAAACTCAACAACTAGAAACTGCACAACTAGAGACTTCGCAGTTAGAAACTCCTTGGATGGAAACCCCACAACTACAAACTCCACAACAAGGAAATCCGCAACTAAAAAATCTACAACTAGAAAATCGAAAAATAAAAACTCCAACTAGAAACTCCACAACTTGAAACTCCACAACTAGAAACTCCACAACTTCACACTTCGCAACTAGAAACTCAACAGCTAAAGACTCCACAACTAAAAAACTCCGCAACTAGAAACTCCCCCACTAGACACTCCACAACTTGAGACTCCACCACTAGAGACTCCACAACTAGATACTGCACAAGTAGAGACTCCACAACTAGAAATTCCACAACCACAGACTCAACGACTAGAGACTCCAAAACTAGAAACTCTGCAACTAAAAACTCCACAACTAGAAACTTCGCAACTATAAACTTCAACTAGAGACTCCACAACTAGAAAACTCCGCAACTAGAAACTCCACGACTAGACACTCCAACACTTGAGACTCCGCAACGACAGACTCCGCAACTAGAATCTCTGCAACTAGAAACTCCGCAACTAGAAACTTGCAACTAGAAACTCTGCAACTAGAAACTCCGCAACTAGAAACTCCCCAGCTAGAAACTCCACAACTAGAAACTCCACAACTAGAGTCTCCACAACTAGAAACTCCCCAACTAGATACTCCACAATTACAAATTCCACAACTAGAAACTCCACATTTAAAAACTCCGCAACTACAAACTCCGCAACTAGAAACTCCACCACTAAAGACTCCACAACTACAAACTCCACAACCAGAAACTCCACAACCAGAAACTCCGCAACTAGAAAATCCGCATCTAGAAACTCCACAACTAGAAATTTCACAACCAGAGACTCAACAACTAGCGACTCCACAACTAGAAACTCTGCAACTAAAAACTCCACAACTAGAAACTCCACAACTAGAAACTCCACAACTAGAAACTCCGGAACTAAAAACTCCACAACTAGAAATTCCACAACTAGAAACTATGCAACTAGAAACTCCACAGCTAGAATGTCCGCAACCAGAAACTCTTTAACTAGAAACTCCGCAACTAGAAACTCCACAGCTAGAAACTCCACAGCAAGAGACTCAACAGCTAGAAACTGCCGAACTAGAAACTCCACAACTAGAAACTCCACAACAAGAGACTCCACAGCTAGAGACTGCAAAACTGAAGACTCTGCAACTAGAAACTCCACAGCTAGAAACTCCGCAACTAGAAACGCCACAAGTAGAGACTCCGCAACTAGAAACTCCACGACTAGACACTCTACAACTTGAGACTCCGCAATGACAGACTCCGCAACTAGAAACTCTGCAACTAGAAACTCCACAACTAGAAATTCCACAACTAGAAACTCCACAACTAGAGACTCCACAACTAGAAAACTCCGCAACTAGAATCTCCACGACTAGACACTCCACAAATTGAGACTCCGCAACGACAGACTCCGCCACTAGAAACTCCGCAACTACAAACTCCACAGCTAGAAACTCCGCAACCATAGTCTCCACAACTAGAAACTCCACAAATAGATACTCCACAACTACAAATTGCACAACTAGAAACTCCACATTTAGAGATTCCGCAACTACAAACTCCGCAACTAGAAACTCCATTACTTGAAACTCTGCAACTCGAAACTCTGCGACTAGAAAATACACAACAATAAACTCAAGTAGAAACTCCCCAACTAGAAACTACACAACTAGAAACTCCGCAACTAGAAACTCGTCAACTAGAAACTCAACAACTAGAAACTGCACAAGTAGAGACTTCGAATTTAGAAACTCCTTGGATAGAAACCCCGAAACTACAAACTCCACAACTAGGAAATCCGCAACTAAAAAATCTACAACTAGAAACTTTCAACTAGAAACTCTGCAACTAGAAACTCTGCAACTAGAAACTCCACAGCTAGAAACTCCACAACTAGAAACTCCAAAACTAGAGTCTCCACAACTAGAAACTCCACAACTAGATACTCCACAACTACAAATTCCGCAATTAGTAACTCCACATTTAGAAACTCCGCAACTAGAAACTCCGCCACTAAAAACTCCACAACTGGAGACTTCATAACTAGCAACTCCTCAGCTAGAAACTCCACAACTAAAGACTCCACAACTACAAACTCCACAACCAGAAACTCCACAACCAGAAACTCTGCAACTAAAAATCCGCATCTAGAAACTCCACAACTAGAAACTATGCAACTAGAAACTCCACAGCTGGAATGTCCGCAACCAGAAACTCTGCAACTAGAAACAAAACTGAAGACTCTGCAACTAGAAACTCCACAGCTAGAAACTCCGCAACTAGAAACGCCACAAGTACAGACTCCGCAACTAGAAACTCCACGACTAGACACTCTACAACTTGAGACTCCGCAACGACAGGCTCCGCAACTAGAAACTCTGCAACTAGAAACTCCACAACTAGAAATTCCACAACTAGAAACTCTACAACTAGAAACTCTAAGACTAGAAAACTCCGCAACTAGAAACTCCACGACTGGACACTCCACAAATTGAGACTCCGCAACGACAGACTCCGCAACTAGAAACTCTGCAACTAGAAACTCCGCAACTAGGAACTCCACAGCTAGAAACTCCACAACTAGAGTCTCCACAACTAGAAACTCCACAACTAGAAACTCCACAAATAGAGACTGCACAACTAGAAACTCTGCATTTAGAAACTCCACAGCTAGAAACTCCACAACTAGAAAGTCCACATCTAGAAACTCAACAACTTGAGACTTGGCAACTAGAAACTCGGCAACTAGAAACTCAACAACTAGAAACTCAATTACTAGAAACTCAACAACTTGAGACTTTGCAACTAGAAACTCGTCAACTAGAAACTCAACAACTAGAAACTGCACAACTAGAGACTTCGCATTTAGAAAATCCTTAGATGGAAACCCCACAACTACAAACTCTACAACAAGGAAATCCGCAACTAAAAAATCTACAACTAGAAAATCGAAAAATAAAAACTCCAACTAGAAAGTCCACACCTTGAAACTCCACAACTTGAAACTCCACAACTTGACACTTCGCAACTAGAAACTCCACAGCTAAAGACTCCACAACTAAAAAACTCCGCAACTAGAAACTCCCCCACTAGACACTCCACAACTTGAGACTCCACCACTAGAGAATCCACAACTAGAGACTGCACAAGTAGAGACTCCACAACTAGAAATTCCACAACCACAGACTCAACGACTAGAGACTCCTAAACTAGAAACTCTGCAACTAAAAACTCCACAACTAGAAACTTCGCAACTAGAAACTTCAACTAGAGACTCCACAACTAGAAAACTCCGCAACTAGAAACTCCACGACTAGACACTCCACAACTTGAGACTCCGCAACGACAGACTCCGCAACTAGAAACTCCGCAACTAGAAACTCCACAGCTAGAAACTCCAAAACTAGAAACTCCACAACCATAGTCTCCACAACTAGAAACTCCACAAATAGATACTCCACAACTACAAATTGCACAACTAGAAACTCCACATTTAGAAACTCCGCAACTACAAACTCCGCAACTAGAAACTCCACAACTTGAAACTCTGCAACTCGAAACTCTGCGACTAGAAAATACACAACAATAAACTCAAGCAGAAACTCCCCAACTAGAAACTACACAACTAGAAACTCCCCAACTAGAAACTCGTCAACTAGAAACTCAACAACTAGAAACTGCACAAGTAGAGACTTCGCATTTAGAAACTCCTTGGATAGAAACCCCGAAACTACAAACTCCACAACTAGGAAATCCGCAACTCAAAAATCTAGAACTAGAAACTTTCAACTAGAAACTCTGCAACTAGAAACTCTGCAACTAGAAACTCCACAGCTAGAAACTCCACAACTAGAAACTCCACAACTAGAGTCTCCACAACTAGAAACTCCACAACTAGATACTTCACAACTAGAAACTTCACAACTAGAAACTCCGGAACTAAAAACTCCACAACTAGAAATTCCACAACTAGAAACTATGCAACTAGAAAATCCACAGCTAGAATGTCCGCAACCAGAAACTCTTCAACTAGAAACTCCGCAACTAGAAACTCCACAGCTAGAAACTCCACAGCAAGAGACTCAACAGCTAGAAACTCCCGAACTAGAAACTCCACAACTAGAAACTCCACAACAAGAGACTCCACAGCTAGAGACTGCAAAACTGAAGACTCCGCAACTAGAAACTCCACGACTAGACACTCTACAACTTGAGACTCCGCAACGACAGACTCCGCAACTAGAAACTCTGCAACTAGAAACTCCACAACTAGAAATTCCACAACTAGAAACTCCACAACTAGAGACTCCACAACTAGAAAACTCCACAACTAGAAACTCCACGACTAGACACTCCACAAATTGAGACTCCGCAACGACAGACTCCGCAACTAGAAACTCCGCAACTAGAAACTCCACAGCTAGAAACTCCAAAACTAGAAACTCCACAACCATAGTCTCCACAACTAGAAACTCCACAAATAGATACTCCATAACTACAAATTGCACAACTAGAAACTCCACATTTAGAAACTCCGCAACTACAAACTCCGCAACTAGAAACTCCACAACTTGAAACTCTGCAACTCGAAACTCTGCGACTAGAAAATACACAACAATAAACTCAAGTAGAAACTCCCCAACTAGAAACTACACAACTAGAAACTCCGCAACTAGAAACTCGTCAACTAGAAACTCAACAACTAGAAACTGCACAAGTAGAGACTTCGCATTTAAAGAACTCCTTGGATAGAAACCCCGAAACTACAAACTCCACAACTAAAATATCCGCAACTAAAAAATCTACAACTGGAAACTCGAAAAATAAAAACTCCAACTAGAAACTCCACAACTTGAAACTCCACAACTAAAAACTCCACTACTTGACACTTCGCAACTAGAAACTCCACAGCTAGAGACTCCAAAACTAAAAAACTCCGCAACTAGAAACTCCACCACTAGACAGTCCACAACTTGAGACTCCACCACTAGAGACTCCACAACTAAAGACTGCACAACTGGAGACTCCACAACTAGAAATTTCGCAACCAGAGACTCAACAACTAGAAACTCCTAAACTAGAAACTCTGCAACTAAAACTCCACAACTAGAAACTCGGCTACTAGTAACTCAACAACTAGAAACACCACAACTAGAAACTCCGCAACTAAAAACTCCACAACTAGAAACTCCACAACTAGAAACTATGCAACTACTAATTCCACAACTACAGACTCCACAACTAGAAACTCTGCAACTAGAAACTCCACGACTAGACACTCCACAGCTTGAGACTCCACCACTAGAGACTCCACAACTAGAGAATGCACAACTAGAAACTCCACAAGTAGAAATTCCACCACCAGAGACTCAAGAACTTGATCTTCATTTAGAAACTCTTCAACTGAAAACTCCACAACTTGAAGCTCCACAACTAGAAACTCCACAACTAGAAACTCCGCAACTAAAAACTACAGAACTAGAAACTACACAGCTAGAAACTCCGCAACTAGAAACTCGTCAACTAGAAACTGAACAACTGGAAACTGCACAAGTAGAGACTTCCCATTTAGAAACACCTTGGATAGAAACCCCACAACTACAAACTCCACAACTAGGAAATGCGCAACTAAAAATCTACAACTAGTACTCGAAAAATAAAAACTCCAACTAGAAACTCCACAATTTGAAACTCCACAACTAGATACTCCACTACTTGACACTTCGCAACAAGAAACTCCACAGCTAGAGACTCCAAAACTAAAAAACTCCGCAACTAGAAACTCCACCACTAGACACTCCACAACTTGAGACTCCACCACTAGAGACTCCACAACTAGAGACTGCACAACTAGAGACTCCACAACTAGAAATTCCACAACCAGAGACTCAACAACTAGAAACTCCTAAACTAGAAACTCTGCCACTAAAAACTCCACAACTAGAGACTCGGCCGCTATAAACTCAACAAGTAGAAACTCCACAACTAGAAACTTCGCAACTAAAAACTCCACAACTAGAAACTCCACAACTAGAAACTCCACAACTAGAAACTATGCAACTACCAATTCCACAACTACAGACTCCACAACTAGAAACTCCGCAACTAGAAACTCCACGACTAGACACTCCACAGCTTGAGTCTCCACCACTAGAGACTCCACAACTAGAGAATGCACAACTAGAAACTCCACAACTAGAAATTCCACAACCATAGACTCAAGAACTAGATATTCAACTAGAAACTCTGCAACTAAAAACTCCACAACTAGAAACTCCACAACTAGAAACTCCGCAACTAAAAACTACACAACTAGAAACTCCACAACTAGAAACTGTGCAACTAGAAACTCTGCCACTAGAAACTCCACAGTTAGAACGTCCGCAACTAGAAACTCTGCAACTAGAAACTCCGCAACTAGAAACTCCAAAGCTAGAAACTCCCCAACTAGAAACTCCCCAACTAGAAACTCCACAACTAGAGACTGCACAACTAGAGACTCCGCCACTAGAAACTCGACAGCTAGAAACTCCGCAACTAGAAACTCCACAACTAGAAACTCCACAACTAGAGACTTCACAACTAGAAATATCCGCAACTAGAAACTCCACAGCAAGAGACTCCACAACTAGATACTGCACAACTAGAGACTCCGCCACTAGAAACTCCACAGCTAGAAACTCCACAACTAGAAAACTCCTCAACTAGAAACTCCACGACTAGACACTCTACCACTTGAGACTCCGCAACGACAGTTTCCGCAACCAGAAACTCTGCAACTAGAAACTCCACAACTAGAAACTATACAACTAGAGACTCCACAACTAGAAATCTCCGCAACTAGAAACTCCACGACTAGACACTCCATAACTAGAAAATTCCGCAACTAGAAACTCCACGACTAGACACTTCCCAACTTGAGACTCCGCAACGACAGACTCCGCAACTAGAAACTCTGCAACTAGAAACTCCGCAACTAGAAACTTTACAACTATACACTCCATAACTAGGCACTTCGCAACTACAAACTTCACAACTAGAGACTCCACAACTAGAAAACTCCGCAGCTAGAAACTCCACGATTAGACACTCTACAACTTCAGATACCGCAACGACAGACTCCGCAACTAGAAACTCTGCAACTAGAAACTTCACAACTAGAAGCTCCACAACTAGAAACTCCACAACTAGAAAACTCCGCAACTAGAAACTCCACGAGTAGACACTCCAACACTTGAGATTCCACAACGACAGACTCCGCAACTAGAATCTCTGCAACTAGAAACTGCGCAACTAAAAACTTCACAGCTTGAAACTTGCAACTAGAAACTCTGCAACTAGAAACTCCGCAACTAGAAACTCCACAGCTAGAAACTCCACATCTAGAAACTCCACAACTAGAGTCTATACAACTAGAAACTCCACAACTAAAGACTCCACAACTACAAACTCCACAACCAGAAACTCCACAACTAGAAAACTCCGCAACTAGAAACTCCACGACTAGACACTCCACAAATTGAGACTCCGCAACTAGAAACTCTGCAACTAGAAACTCCGCAACTAGAAACTCCACAGCTAGAAACTCCCCAACCAGAAACTCCACATCTAGAAACTCCACAGCAGGAGACTTCACAACTGGAGACTGCAACACTAGGGACTCCGCCACTAGAAAATCCACAGCTAGAAACTCCGCAACTAGAAACTCCACAACTAGAAACTTTACAACTAGAAACTCCATAACTAGACACCTCGCAACTAGAAACTCCACAACTAGAGACTCCACAACTAGAAAACTCCGCAACTAGAAACTCCACGACTAGACACTCTACAACTTGAGACTCCGCAACGACAGATTCCGCAACCAGAAACTCCACAACTAGAAACTCCACAACTAGAAACTCCACAACTAGAGACTCCACAACTAGAAAACTCCGCAACTAGAAACTCCGCGACTAGACACTCCATAACTAGAAAATTCCGCAACTAGACACTCTACGACTAGACACTTCCAAACTTGAGACTCCGCAACGACAGATTCCGCAACTAGAAACTCTGCAACTAGAAACTCCGCAGATAGAAGCTCCAAAAATTGAGACTGCACAACTAGAGACTTCGCATTTAGATACTCCTTGAATAGAAACCCCACAACAACAACCTCCACAACTAGGAAATCCGCAAATAAAAAATCTACAACAAGAAAATAAAAAAATAAAAACTCCAACTAGAAACTCCACAACTTGAAACTCCACAACTAGAAACTCCACAACTTGACACTTCGCAACTAGAAACTCCCCCACTAGACACTCCACAACTTGAGACTCCACCACTAGAGACTCCACAGCTAGAGACTGCACAACTAGAGACTCCACAGCTAGAAATTCCACAACCAGAGATTCAACAACTAAAGACTCCTAAACTAGAAACTCTGCAACTAAAAGCTCCACAACTAGAAACTTCAACTAGAGACTCCACAACTAGAAAACTCCGCAACTAGAAACTCCACGACTAGTCACTCTATAACTTCAGACTCCGCAACGACAGACTCCGCAACTAGAAACTCTGCAACTGGAAACTCCACAACTAGAAACTCCACAACTAGAAACTCCACCTTTAGAAAACTCCACAACTAGAAACTCCACGACTAGACACTCCAACACTTGAGACTGCAACCACAGACTCCGCAATTAGAATCTCTGCAACTAGACACTCCGCAACTAGAAACTCCACAGCTAGAAACTTGCAACTAGAAACTCTGCAACTAGAAACTCCGCAACTAGAAACTCCACAGCTAGAAACTCCACAACTAGAAACTCCACATCCATAGTCTCCACAACTAGAAACTCCACAACTAGATACTCCACAACTACAAATTGCACAACTAGAAACTCCACATTTAGAAACTCCGCAACTACAAACTCCGCAACTAGAAACTCTACAACTTGAAACTCTGCTACTCGAAACTCTGCGACTAGAAAATACACAACAATATTCTCAAGTGGAAACTCCCCAACTAGAAACTACACAACTAGAAACTCCGCAACTAGAAACTCGTCAACTAGAAACTGAACAACTGGAAACTGCACAAGTAGAGACTTCCCATTTAGAAACTCCTTGGATAGAAACCCCACAACTACAAACTCCACAACTAGGAAATGCGCAACTAAAAAATCTACAACTAGTACTCGAAAAATAAAAACTCCAACTAGAAACTCCACAATTTGAAACTCCACAACTAGATACTCCACTACTTGACACTTCGCAACTAGAAACTCCACAGCTAGAGACTCCAAAACTAAAAAACTCCGCAACTAGAAACTCCACCACTAGACACTCCACAACTTGAGACTCCACCACTAGAGACTCCACAACTAGAGACTGCACAACTAGAGACTCCACAACTAGAAATTCCACAACCAGAGACTCAACAACTAGAAACTCCTAAACTAGAAACTCTGCAACTAAAAACTCCACAACTAGAGACTCGGCCACTATAAACTCAACAAGTAGAAACTCCACAACTAGAAACTTCGCAACTAAAAACTCCGCAACTAAAACTCCACAACAAGAAACTCCACAACAAGAGACTCCATAGCTAGAGACTGCAAAACTGAAGACTCTGCAACTAGAAACTCCACAGCTAGAAACTCCGCAACTAGAAACGCCACAAGTAGAGACTCCGCAACTAGAAACTCCACGACTAGACACTCTACAACTTGAGACTCCGCAACGACAGGCTCCGCAACTAGAAACTCTGCAACTAGAAACTCCACAACTAGAAATTCCACAACTAGAAACTCTACAACTAGAAACTCCAAGACTAGAAAACTCCGCAACTAGAAACTCCACGACTAGACACTCCACAAATTGAGACTCCGCAACGACAGACTCCGCAACTAGAAACTCTGCAACTAGAAACTCCGCAACTAGGAACTCCACAGCTAGAAACTCCACAACTAGAGTCTCCACAACTAGAAACTCCACAACTAGAAACTCCACATATAGAGACTGCACAACTAGAAACTCTGCATTTAGAAACTCCACAGCTAGAAACTCCACAACTAGAAAGTCCACATCTAGAAACTCAACAACTTGAGACTTGGCAACTAGAAACTCGGCAACTAGAAACTCAACAACTAGAAACTCAATTACTAGAAACTCAACAACTTGCGACTTTGCAACTAGAAACTCGTCAACTAGAAACTCAACAACTAGAAACTGTACAAGTACAGACTTCGCATTTAGAAACTCCTTGGATAGAAACCCCGAAACTACAAACTCCACAACTAGGAAATCCGCAACTAAAAAATCTAGAACTAGAAACTTTCAACTAGAAACTCTGCAACTAGAAACTCTGCAACTAGAAACTCCACAGCTAGAAACTCCACAACTAGAAACTCCACAACTAGAGTCTCCACAACTAGAAACTCCACAACTAGATACTCCACAACTAGAAACTCCACAACTAGAAACTCCGGAACTAAAAACTCCACAACTAGAAATTCCACAACTAGAAACTATGCAACTAGAAACTCCACAGCTAGAATGTCCGCAACCAGAAACTCTTCAACTAGAAACTCCGCAACTAGAAACTCCACAGCTAGAAACTCCACAGCAAGAGACTCAACAGCTAGAAACTCCCGAACTAGAAACTCCACAACTAGAAACTCCACAACAAGAGACTCCACAGCTAGAGACTGCAAAACTGAAGACTCCGCAACTAGAAACTCCACGACTAGACACTCTACAACTTGAGACTCCGCAACGACAGACTCCGCAACTAGAAACTCTGCAACTAGAAACTCCACAACTAGAAATTCCACAACTAGAAACTCCACAACTAGAGACTCCACAACTAGAAAACTCCGCAACTAGAAACTCCACGACTAGACACTCCACAAATTGAGACTCCGCAACGACAGACTCCGCAACTAGAGACTCCGCAACTAGAAACTCCACAGCTAGAAACTCCAAAACTAGAAACTCCACAACCATAGTCTCCACAACTAGAAACTCCACAAATAGATACTCCATAACTACAAATTGCACAACTAGAAACTCCACATTTAGAAACTCCGCAACTAAAAACTCCACAGCTAGAAACTCCGCAACCATAGTCTCCACAACTAGAAACTCCACAAATAGATACTCCACAACTACAAATTGCACAACTAGAAACTCCACATTTAGAGACTCCGCAACTACAAACTCCGCAACTAGAAACTCCATTACTTGAAACTCTGCAACTCGAAACTCTGCGACTAGAAAATACACAACAATAAACTCAAGTAGAAACTCCCCAACTAGAAACTACACAACTAGAAACTCCGCAACTAGAAACTCGTCAACTAGAAACTCAACAACTAGAAACTGCACAAGTAGAGACTTCGAATTTAGAAACTCCTTGGATAGAAACCCCGAAACTACAAACTCCACAACTAGGAAATCCGCAACTAAAAAATCTACAACTAGAAACTTTCAACTAGAAACTCTGCAACTAGAAACTCTGCAACTAGAAACTCCACAGCTAGAAACTCCACAACTAGAAACTCCAAAACTAGAGTCTCCACAACTAGAAACTCCAAAACTAGATACTCCACAACTACAAATTCCGCAATTAGTAACTCCACATTTAGAAACTCCGCAACTAGAAACTCCGCCACTAAAAACTCCACAACTGGAGACTTCATAACTAGCAACTCCTCAGCTAGAAACTCCACAACTAAAGACTCCACAACTACAAACTCCACAACCAGAAACTCCACAACCAGAAACTCTGCAACTAAAAATCCGCATCTAGAAACTCCACAACTAGAAACTATGCAACTAGAAACTCCACAGCTGGAATGTCCGCAACCAGAAACTCTGCAACTAGAAACTCCGCAACTAGAAACTCCACAGCTAGAAACTCCACAACTAGAATTTCCACAACTTGAAACTCCGCAACTAAAACTCCACAACAAGAAACTCCACAACAAGAGACTCCACAGCTTGAGACTGCAAAACTGAAGACTCTGCAACTAGAAACTCCACAGCTAGAAACTCCGCAACTAGAAACGCCACAAGTAGAGACTCCGCAACTAGAAACTCCACGACTAGACACTCTACAACTTGAGACTCCGCAACGACAGGCTCCGCAACTAGAAACTCTGCAACTAGAAACTCCACAACTAGAAATTCCACAACTAGAAACTCTACAACTAGAAACTCTAAGACTAGAAAACTCCGCAACTAGAAACTCCACGACTAGACACTCCACAAATTGAGACTCCGCAACGACAGACTCCGCAACTAGAAACTCTGCAACTAGAAACTCCGCAACTAGGAACTCCACAGCTAGAAACTCCACAACTAGAGTCTCCACAACTAGAAACTCCACAACTAGAAACTCCACAAATAGAGACTGCACAACTAGAAACTCTGCATTTAGAAACTCCACAGCTAGAAACTCCACAACTAGAAAGTCCACATCTAGAAACTCAACAACTTGAGACTTGGCAACTAGAAACTCGGCAACTAGAAACTCAACAACTAGAAACTCAATTACTAGAAACTCAACAACTTGAGACTTTGCAACTAGAAACTCGTCAACTAGAAACTCAACAACTAGAAACTGCACAACTAGAGACTTCGCATTTAGAAAATCCTTAGATGGAAACCCCACAACTACAAACTCCACAACAAGGAAATCCGCAACTAAAAAATCTACAACTAGAAAATCGAAAAATAAAAACTCCAACTAGAAACTCCACACCTTGAAACTCCACAACTTGAAACTCCACAACTTGACACTTCGCAACTAGAAACTCCACAGCTAAAGACTCCACAACTAAAAAACTCCGCAACTAGAAACTCCCCCACTAGACACTCCACAACTTGAGACTCCACCACTAGAGAATCCACAACTAGAGACTGCACAAGTAGAGACTCCACAACTAGAAATTCCACAACCACAGACTCAACGACTAGAGACTCCTAAACTAGAAACTCTGCAACTAAAAACTCCACAACTAGAAACTTCGCAACTATAAACTTCAACTAGAGACTCCACAACTAGAAAACTCCGCAACTAGAAACTCCACGACTAGACACTCCACAACTTGAGACTCCGCAACGACAGACTCCGCAACTAGAAACTCCGCAACTAGAAACTCCACAGCTAGAAACTCCAAAACTAGAAACTCCACAACCATAGTCTCCACAACTAGAAACTCCACAAATAGATACTCCACAACTACAAATTGCACAACTAGAAACTCCACATTTAGAAACTCCGCAACTACAAACTCCGCAACTAGAAACTCCACAACTTGAAACTCTGCAACTCGAAACTCTGCGACTAGAAAATACACAACAATAAACTCAAGCAGAAACTCCCCAACTAGAAACTACACAACTAGAAACTCCCCAACTAGAAACTCGTCAACTAGAAACTCAACAACTAGAAACTGCACAAGTAGAGACTTCGCATTTAGAAACTCCTTGGATAGAAACCCCGAAACTACAAACTCCACAACTAGGAAATCCGCAACTCAAAAATCTAGAACTAGAAACTTTCAACTAGAAACTCTGCAACTAGAAACTCTGCAACTAGAAACTCCACAGCTAGAAACTCCACAACTAGAAACTCCACAACTAGAGTCTCCACAACTAGAAACTCCACAACTAGATACTCCACAACTAGAAACTTCACAACTAGAAACTCCGGAACTAAAAACTCCACAACTAGAAATTCCACAACTAGAAACTATGCAACTAGAAACTCCACAGCTAGAATGTCCGCAACCAGAAACTCTTCAACTAGAAACTCCGCAACTAGAAACTCCACAGCTAGAAACTCCACAGCAAGAGACTCAACAGCTAGAAACTCCCGAACTAGAGACTCCACAACTAGAAACTCCACAACAAGAGACTCCACAGCTAGAGACTGCAAATCTGAAGACTCCGCAACTAGAAACTCCACGACTAGACACTCTACAACTTGAGACTCCGCAACGACAGACTCCGCAACTAGAAACTCTGCAACTAGAAACTCCACAACTAGAAATTCCACAACTAGAAACTCCACAACTAGAGACTGCACAACTAGAGACTCCACAACTAGAAATTCCACAACCAGAGACTCAACAACTAGAAACTCCTAAACTAGAAACTCTGCCACTAAAAACTCCACAACTAGAGACTCGGCCACTATAAACTCAACAAGTAGAAACTCCACAACTAGAAACTTCGCAACTAAAAACTCCACAACTAGAAACTCCACAACTAGAAACTATGCAACTACCAATTCCACAACTACAGACTCCACAACTAGAAACTCCGCAACTAGAAACTCCACGACTAGACACTCCACAGCTTGAGTCTCCACCACTAGAGACTCCACAACTAGAGAATGCACAACTAGAAACTCCACAACTAGAAATTCCACAACCATAGACTCAAGAACTAGATATTCAACTAGAAACTCTGCAACTAAAAACTCCACAACTAGAAACTCCACAACTAGAAACTCCGCAACTAAAAACTACACAACTAGAAACTCCACAACTAGAAACTGTGCAACTAGAAACTCTGCCACTAGAAACTCCACAGTTAGAACGTCCGCAACTAGAAACTCTGCAACTAGAAACTCCGCAACTAGAAACTCCAAAGCTAGAAACTCCCCAACTAGAAACTCCACAACTAGAAACTCCACAACTAGAGACTGCACAACTAGAGACTCCGCCACTAGAAACTCCACAGCTAGAAACTCCGCAACTAGAAACTCCACAACTAGAAACTCCACAACTAGAGACTTCACAACTAGAAATATCCGCAACTAGAAACTCCACAGCAAGAGACTCCACAACTAGAGACTGCACAACTAGAGACTCCGCCACTAGAAACTCCACAGCTAGAAACTCCACAACTAGAAAACTCCTCAACTAGAAACTCCACGACTAGACACTCTACCACTTGAGACTCCGCAACGACAGTTTCCGCAACCAGAAACTCTGCAACTAGAAACTCCACAACTAGAAACTATACAACTAGAGACTCCACAACTAGAAATCTCCGCAACTAGAAACTCCACGACTAGACACTCCATAACTAGAAAATTCCGCAACTAGAAACTCCACGACTAGACACTTCCCAACTTGAGACTCCGCAACGACAGACTCCGCAACTAGAAACTCTGCAACTAGAAACTCCGCAACTAGAAACTTTACAACTATACACTCCATAACTAGGCACTTCGCAACTACAAACTTCACAACTAGAGACTCCACAACTAGAAAACTCCGCAACTAGAAACTCCACGATTAGACACTCTACAACTTCAGATACCGCAACGACAGACTCCGCAACTAGAAACTCTGCAACTAGAAACTTCACAACTAGAAGCTCCACAACTAGAAACTCCACAACTAGAAAACTCCGCAACTAGAAACTCCACGACTAGACACTCCAACACTTGAGATTCCACAACGACAGACTCCGCAACTAGAATCTCTGCAACTAGAAACTGCGCAACTAAAAACATCACAGCTTGAAACTTGCAACTAGAAACTCTGCAACTAGAAACTCCGCAACTAGAAACTCCACAGCTAGAAACTCCACATCTAGAAACTCCACAACTAGAGTCTATACAACTAGAAACTCCACAACTAAAGACTCCACAACTACAAACTCCACAACCAGAAACTCCACAACTAGAAAACTCCGCAACTAGAAACTCCACGACTAGACACTCCACAAATTGAGACTCCGCAACTAGAAACTCTGCAACTAGAAACTCCGCAACTAGAAACTCCACAGCTAGAAACTCCCCAACCAGAAACTCCACATCTAGAAACTCCACAGCAGGAGACTTCACAACTGGAGACTGCAACACTAGGGACTCCGCCACTAGAAAATCCACAGCTAGAAACTCCGCAACTAGAAACTCCACAACTAGAAACTTTACAACTAGAAACTCCATAACTAGACACCTCGCAACTAGAAACTCCACAACTAGAGACTCCACAACTAGAAAACTCCGCAACTAGAAACTCCACGACTAGACACTCTACAACTTGAGACTCCGCAACGACAGATTCCGCAACCAGAAACTCCACAACTAGAAACTCCACAACTAGAAACTCCACAACTAGAGACTCCACAACTAGAAAACTCCGCAACTAGAAACTGCACGACTAGACACTCCATAACTAGAAAATTCCGCAACTAGAAACTCTACGACTAGACACTTCCAAACTTGAGACTCCGCAACGACAGATTCCGCAACTAGAAACTCTGCAACTAGAAACTCCGCAGCTAGAAACTCCAAAAATTGAGACGGCACAACTAGAGACTTCGCATTTAGATACTCCTTGAATAGAAACCCCACAACTACAACCTCCACAACTAGGAAATCCGCAACTAAAAAATCTACAACAAGAAAATCAAAAAATAAAAACTCCAACTAGAAACTCCAAAACTTGAAACTCCACAACTAGAAACTCCCCAACTTGACACTTCGCAACTAGAAACTCCCCCACTAGACACTCCACAACTTCAGACTCCACCACTAGAGACTCCACAGCTAGAGACTGCACAACTAGAGACTCCACAGCTAGAAATTCCACAACCAGAGATTCAACAACTAAAGACTCCTAAACTAGAAACTCTGCAACTAAAAGCTCCACAACTATAAACTTCAACTAGAGACTCCACAACTAGAAAACTCCGCAACTAGAAACTCCACGACTAGACACTCTATAACTTCAGACTCCGCAACGACAGACTCCGCCACTAGAAACTCTGCAACTGGAAACTCCACAACTAGAAACTCCACAACTAGAAAGTCCACCTTTAGAAAACTCCGCAACTAGAAACTCCACGACTAGACACTCCAACACTTGAGACTGCAACCACAGACTCCGCAATTAGAATCTCTGCAACTAGAAACTCCGCAACTAGAAACTCCACAGCTAGAAACTTGCAACTAGAAACTCTGCAACTAGAAAATCCGCAACTAGAAACTCCACAGCTAGAAACTCCACAACTAGAAACTCCACAACCATAGTCTCCACAACTAGAAACTCCACAACTAGATACTCCACAACTACAAATTGCACAACTATAAACTCCACATTTAGAAACTCCGCAACTACAAACTCCGCAACTACAAACTCCACAACTTGAAACTCTGCAACTCGAAACTCTGCGACTAGAAAATACACAACAATAATCTCAAGTGGAAACTCCCCAACTAGAAACTACACAACTAGAAACTCCGCAACTAGAAACTCGTCAACTAGAAACTGAACAACTGGAAACTGCACAAGTAGAGACTTCCCATTTAGAAACTCCTTGGATAGAAACCCCACAACTACAAACTCCACAACTAGGAAATGCGCAACTAAAAAATCTACAACTAGAAACTCGAAAAATAAAAACTCCAACTAGAAACTCCTCAATTTGAAACTCCACAACTAGATACTCCACTACTTGACATTTCGCAACTAGAAACTCCACAGCTAGAGACTCCAAAACTAAAAAACTCCGCAACTAGAAACTCCACCACTAGACACTCCACAACTTGAGACTCCACCACTAGAGACTCCACAAGTAGAGACTGCACAACTAGAGACTCCACAACTAGAAATTCCACAACCAGAGACTCAACAACTAGAAACTCCTAAACTAGAAACTCTGCAACTAAAAACTCCACAACTTGAGACTCGGCCACTATAAACTCAACAAGTAGAAACTCCACAACTAGAAACTTCGCAACTAAAAACTCCACAACTAGAAACTTCACAACTAGAAACTATGCAACTACCAATTCCACAACTACAGACTCCACAACTAGAAACTCCGCAACTAGAAACTCCACGACTAGACACTCCACAGCTTGAGTCTCCACCACTAGAGACTCCACAACTAGAGAATGCACAACTAGAAACTCCACAACTAGAAATTCCACAACCATAGACTCAAGAACTAGATATTCAACTAGAAAATCTGCAACTAAAAACTCCACAACTAGAAACTCCACAACTAGAAACTCCGCAACTAAAAACTACACAACTGGAAACTCCACAACTAGAAACTGTGCAACTAGAAACTCTGCCACTAGAAACTCCACAGTTAGAACGTCCGCAACTAGAAACTCTGCAACTAGAAACTCCGCAACTAGAAACTCCAAAGCTAGAAACTCCCCAACTAGAAACTCCACAACTAGAAACTCCACAACTAGAGACTGCACAACTAGAGACTCCGCCACTAGAAACTCCACAGCTAGAAACTCCGCAACTAGAAACTCCACAACTAGAAACTCCACAACTAGAGACTTCACAACTAGAAATCTCCGCAACTAGAAACTCCACAGCAAGAGACTCCACAACTAGAGACTGCACAACTAGAGACTCCGCCACTAGAAACTCCACAGCTAGAAACTCCACAACTAGAAAACTCCTCAACTAGAAACTCCACGACTAGACACTCTACCACTTGAGACTCCGCAACGACAGTTTCCGCAACCAGAAACTCTGCAACTAGAAACTCCACAACTAGAAACTCTACAACTAGAGACTCCACAACTAGAAATCTCCGCAACTAGAAACTCCACGACTAGACACTCCATAACTAGAAAATTCCGCAACTAGAAACTCCACGACTAGACACTTCCCAACTTGAGACTCCGCAACGACAGACTCCGCAACTAGAAACTCTGCAACTAGAAACTCCGCAACTAGAAACTTTACAACTATACACTCCATAACTAGGCACTTCGCAACTACAAACTTCACAACTAGAGACTCCACAACTAGAAAACTCCGCAACTAGAAACTCCACAATTAGACACTCTACAACTTCAGATACCGCAACGACAGACTCCGCAACTAGAAACTCTGCAACTGGAAACTTCACAACTAGATGCTCCACAACTAGAAACTCCACAACTAGAAAACTCCGCAACTAGAAACTCCACGACTAGACACTCCAACACTTGAGATTCCACAACGACAGACTCCGCAACTAGAATCTCTGCAAATAGAAACTGCGCAACTAGAAACTTCACAGCTTGAAACTTGCAACTAGAAACTCTGCAACTAGAAACTCCGCAACGAGAAACTCCACAGCTAGAAACTCCACATCTAGAAACTCCACAACTAGAGTCTATACAACTAGAAACTCCACAACTAAAGAATCCACAACTACAAACTCCACAACCAGAAACTCCACAACTAGAAAACTCCGCAACTAGAAACTCCACGACTAGACACTCCACAAATGGAGACTCCGCAACTAGAAACTCTGCAACTAGAAACTCCGCAACTAGAAACTCCACAGCTAGAAACTCCCCAACCAGAAACTCCACATCTAGAAACTCCACAGCAGGAGACTTCACAACTAGAGACTGCAACACTAGGGACTCCGCCACTAGAAAATCCACAGCTAGAAACTCCGCAACTAGAAACTCCACAACTAGAAACTTTACAACTAGAAACTCCATAACTAGACACCTCGCAACTAGAAACTCCACAACTAGAGACTCCACAACTAGAAAACTCCGCAACTAGAAACTCCACGACTAGACACTCTACAACTTGAGACTCCGCAACGACAGATTCCGCAACCAGAAACTCCACAACTAGAAACTCCACAACTAGAAACTCCACAACTAGAGACTCCACAACTAGAAAACTCCGCTACTAGAAACTCCACGACTAGACACTCCATAACTAGAAAATTCCGCAACTAGAAACTCTACAACTAGACACTTCCAAACTTGAGACTCCGCAACGACAGATTCCGCAACTAGAAACTCTGCAACTAGAAACTCCGCAGATAGAAACTCCAAAAATTGAGACTGCACAACTAGAGACTTCGCATTTAGATACTCCTTGGATAGAAACCCCACAACAACAACCTCCACAACTAGGAAATCCGCAACTAAAAAATCTACAACAAGAAAATCAAAAAATAAAAACTCCAACTAGAAACTCCACAACTTGAAACTCCACAACTAGAAACTCCACAACTTGACACTTCGCAACTAGAAACTCCCCCACTAGACACTCCACAACTTGAGACTCCACCACTAGAGACTCCACAGCTAGAGACTGCACAACTAGAGACTCCACAGCTAGAAATTCCACAACCAGAGATTCAACAACTAAAGACTCCTAAACTAGAAACTCTGCAACTAAAAGCTCCACAACTAGAAACTTCAACTAGAGACTCCACAACTAGAAAACTCCGCAACTAGAAACTCCACGACTAGTCACTCTATAACTTCAGACTCCGCAACGACAGACTCCGCAACTAGAAACTCTGCAACTGGAAACTCCACAACTAGAAACTCCACGACTAGAAACTCCACCTTTAGAAAACTCCACAACTAGAAACTCCACGACTAGACACTCCAACACTTGAGACTGCAACCACAGACTCCGCAATTAGAATCTCTGCAACTAGAAACTCCGCAACTAGAAACTCCACAGCTAGAAACTTGCAACTAGAAACTCTGCAACTAGAAACTCCGCAACTAGAAACTCCACAGCTAGAAACTCCACAACTAGAAACTCCACAACCATAGTCTCCACAACTAGAAACTCCACAACTAGATACTCCAAAACTACAAATTGCACAACTAGAAACTCCACATTTAGAAACTCCGCAACTACAAACTCCGCAACTAGAAACTCCACAACTTGAAACTCTGCAACTCGAAACTCCTCGATTAGAAAATACACAACAATAATCTCAAGTGGAAACTCCCCAACTAGAAACTACACAACTAGAAACTCCGCAACTAGAAACTCGTCAACTAGAAACTGAACAACTGGAAACTGCACAAGTAGAGACTTCCCATTTAGAAACTCCTTGGGTAGAAACCCCACAACTACAAACTCCACAACTAGGAAATGCGCAACTAAACTAGAAACTCGAAAAATAAAAACTCTAACTAGAAACTCCACAATTTGAAACTCCACAACTAGAAACTCCACTACTTGACACTTCGCAAATAGAAACTCCACAGCTAGAGACTCCAAAACTAAAAAACTCCGCAACTAGAAACTCCACCACTAGACACTCCACAACTTGAGACTCCACCACTAGACACTCCACAACTAGAGACTGCACAACTAGAGACTCCACAACTTGAAATTCCACAACCAGAGACTCAACAACTAGAAACTCCTAAACTAGAAACTCTGCAACTAAAAACTCCACAACTAGAGACTCGGCCACTCTAAAATCAACAACTAGAAACTCCACAACTAGAAACTTCGCAACTAAAAACTCCACAACTAGAAACTCCACAGCTAGAAACTATGCAACTACCAATTCCACAACTACAGACTCCACAACTAGAAACTCCGCAACAAGAAACTCCACGACTAGACACTCCACAGCTTGAGTCTCCACCACTAGAGACTCCACAACTAGAGAATGCACAACTAGAAACTCCACAACTAGAAATTCCACAACCAAAGACTCAAGAACTAGATATTCAACTAGAAACTCTGCAACTAAAAACTCCACAACTAGAAACTCCACAACTAGAAACTCCGCAACTAAAAACTACACAGCTAGAAACTCCACAACTAGAAACTGTGCAACTAGAAACTCTGCCACTAGAAACTCCACAGTTAGAACGTCCGCAACTAGAAACTCTGCAACTAGAAACTCCGCAACTAGAAACTCCAAAGCTAGAAACTCCCCAACTAGAAACTCCACAAGTAGAAACTCCACAACTAGAGACTGCACAACTAGAGACTCCGCCACTAGAAACTCCACAGCTAGAAACTCCGCAACTAGAAACTCCACAACTAGAAACTCCACAACTAGAGACTCCACAACTAGAAATCTCCGCAACTAGAAACTCCACAGCAAGAGACTCCACAACTAGAGACTGCACAACTAGAGACTCCGCCACTAGAAACTCCACAGCTAGAAACTCCACAACTAGAAAACTCCTCAACTAGAAACTCCACGACTAGACACTCTACCACTTGAGACTCCGCAACGACAGTTTCCGCAACCAGAAACTCTGCAACTAGAAACTCCACAACTAGAAACTCTACAACTAGGGACTCCACAACTAGAAATCTCCGCAACTAGAAACTCCACGACTAGACACTCCATAACTAGAAAATTCCGCAACTAGAAACTCCGCAACTAGAAACTTTACAACTATACACTCCATAACTAGGCACTTCGCAACTACAAACTTCAAAACTAGAGACTCCACAACTAGAAAACTCCGCAACTAGAAACTCCAAAATTAGACACTCTACAACTTCAGATACCGCAACGACAGACTCCGCAACTAGAATCTCTGCAACTAGAAACTGCGCAACTAGAAACTTCACAACTTGAAACTTGCAACTAGAAACTCTGCAACAAGAAACTCCGCAACTAGAAACTCCACAGCTAGAAACTCCACATCTAGAAACTCCACAACTAGAGTCTCCACAACTAGAAAAACCACAACTAAAGACTCCACAACTACAAACTCCACAACCAGAAACTCCACAACTAGAAAACTCCGCAACTAGAAACTCCACGACTAGACACTCCACAAATTGAGACTCTTCAACGGCAGACTCCGCAACTAGAAACTCCGCAACTAGAAACTCCACAGCTAGAAACTCCAAAACTAAAAACTCCACAACCATAGTCTCCACAACTAGAAGCTCCACAAATAGATACCCCACAACTACAAATTGCACAACTAGAAACTCCACATTTAGAAACTCCGCAACTACAAACTCCACAACTAGAAACTCCACAACTTGAAACTCTGCAACTCGAAACTCTGCGACTAGAAAATACACAACAATAAACTCAAGTAGAAACTCCTTAACTAGAAACTACACAACTAAAAACTCCGCAACTAGAAACTCGTCAACTAGAAACTCAACAACTAGAAACTCCACAACTAGAAACTCCGCAACTAAAAACTACACAACTAGAAACTCCACAACTAGAAACTGTGCAACTAGAAACTCTGCAACTAGAAACTCCACAGCTAGAACGTCCGCAACTAGCAACTCTGCAACTAGAAACTCCGCAACTAGAAACTCCACAGCTAGAAACTCCCCAACCAGAAACTCCACATCTAGAAACTCCACAGCAAGAGACTCCACAACTAGAGACTGCAACACTAGAGACTCCGCCACTAGAAAATCCACAGCTAGAAACTCCGCAACTAGAAACTCCACAACTAGAAACTTTACAACTAGAAACTCCATAACTAGACACCTCGCAACTAGAAACTCCACAACTAGAGACTCCACAACTAGAAAACTCTGCAACTAGAAACTCCACGACTAGACACTACAACTTGAGACTCCGCAACGAGAGATTCCGCAACCAGAAACTCTGCAACTAGAAACTCCACAACTAGAAGTTCCACAACTAGAAACTCCACAACTAAAGACTCCACAACTAGAAAACTCCGCAACTAGAAACTCCCTGACTAGACACTCCATAACTAGAAAATCCCGCAACTAGAAACTCTACGACTAGACACTTCCAAACTTGAGACTCCACAACGACAGATTCCGCAACTAGAAACTCTGCAACTAGAAACTCTGCAACTAGAAACTCCTAAAATTGAGACTGCACAACTAGAGACTTTGCATTTAGATACTCCTTGAATAGAAACCCCACAACTACAACCTCCACAACTAGAAAATCCGCAACTAAAAAATGTACAACAAGAAAATCGAAAAATAAAAACTCCAACTAGAAACTCCACAACTTGAAACTCCACAACTAGAAACTCCACAACTTGACACTTCGCAACTAGAAACTCCACAGCTAAAGACTCCACAACTAAAAAAAACTCCGCAAGTAGAAACTCCCCCACTAGACACTCCACAACTTGAGACTCCACCACTAGAGACTCCACAGCTAGAGACTGCACAACTAGAGACTCCACAGCTAGAAATTCCACAACCAGAGATTCAACAACTAAAGACTCCTAAACTAGAAACTCTGCAACTAAAAACTCCACAACTGGAAACTCCACAACTAGAAACTCCACAACTAGAAACTCCACAACTAGAAAACTCCGCAACTAGAAACTCCACGACTAGAAACTCCACAACTAGAAACTATGCAACTACCAATTCCACAACTACAGACTCCACAACTAGTAACTCCGCAACTAGAAACTCCACGACTAGACACTCCACAGCTTGAGCCTCCACCACTAGAGACTCCACAACTAGAGAATGCACAACTAGAAACTCCACAACTAGAAATTCCACAACCAGAGACTCAAGAACTAGATCTTCAACTAGAAACTCTGCAACTAAAAACTCCACACCTAGAAACTCCACAACTAGAAACTCCACAACTAGAAACTCCGCAACTAAAAACTACACAACTAGAAACTCCACAACTAGAAACTGTGCAACTAGAAACTCTGCAACTAGAAACTCCACAGTTAGAACTTCCGCAACTAGAAACTCTGCAACTAGAAACTCCCCAGCTAGAAACTCCCCAACCAGAAACTCCACAACTAGAAACTCCACAGCAAGAGACTCCACAACTAGAGACTGTAAAAGTAGAGACTCCACCACTAGAAACTCCACAGCTAGAAACTTTACAACTAGAAACTCCATAACTAGACACCTCGCAACTAGAAACTCCACAACTAAAGACTCCACAACTAGAAAACTCCGCAACTAGAAACTCCACGACTAGACACTCTACCACTTGAGACTCCGCAACGACAGTTTCCGCAACCAGAAACTCTGCAACTAGAAACTCCACAACTAGAGACTCCACAACTAGAAATCTCCGCCACTAGAAACTCCACGACTGGACACTCCATAACTAGAAAATTCCGCAACTAGAAACTCCACGACTAGACACTTCCAAACTTGAGACTCCGCAACGACAGACTCCGCAACTAGAAACTTTGCAACTAGCAACTCCGCAACTAAAAACTCCAAATATAGAGACTGCACAACTAGAGACTTCGCATTTAGAAACTTCTTAGATAAAAACCCCACAACTACAAACTCCACAACTAGGAAATCCGCAACTAAATAATCTACAACCAGAAACTCGAAAAATAAAAACTACAACTTGAGACTCCACGACTAGAGAATCCACAACTACAGACTGCACAACTAGAGACTCCGCAACTAGAAATTCCACAGCTAGAATTTCCGCAACTAGAAACTCCACAACTAGAAACTTTACAACTATACACTCCATAACTAGACACTTCGCAACTACAAACTTCACAACTAGAGACTCCACAACTAGAAAACTCCGCAACTAGAAACTCCACATTTAGACACTCTACTACATCAGATACCGCAACGACAGACTCCGCAACTAGAATCTCTGCAACTAGCAACTCCGCAACTAGAAACTCCACAGCTAGAAACTTGCAACTAGAAACTCTGCAACTAGAAACTCCGCAACTAGAAACTCCACAGCTAGAAACTCCACAACTAGAAACTCCACAACTAGAGTCTCCGCAACTAGAAACTCCGCCACGAGAAACTCCACAACTGGAGACTCCATAACTAGGAACTCCACAGCTAGAAACTCCACAACTAAATACTCCACAACTACAAACTCCACAACCAGAAACTCCACAACCAGAAACTCCGCTACTAGAAAATCCGCATCTAGAAACTCCACAACTTGAAATTTCACAACCAGAGACTCAACAACTAGAGACTCAACAGCTAGAAACTCCCGAACTAGAAACTCCACAACTAGAAACTCCACAACAAGAGACTCCACAGCTAGAGACTGCAAAACTGAAGACTCTGCAACTAGAAACTCCACAGCTAGAAACTCGGCAACTAGAAACGCCACAAGTAGAGACTCCGCAACTAGAAACTCCACGACAAGACACTCTACAACTTGAGACTCCGCAACGACAGACTCCGCAACTAGAAACTCTGCCACTAGAAACTCCACAACTAGAAATTCTACAACTAGAAACTCCACAACTAGAGACTCCACAACTAGAAAACTCCGCAAATAGAAGCTCCACGACTAGACACTCCACAAATTGAGACTCCGCAACGACAGACTCCACTACTAGAAACTCTGCAACTAGAAACTCCGCGACTAGAAACTCCACAGCTAGAAACTCCAAAACTAGAGTCTCCACAACTAGAAACTCCACAACTAGAAACTCCACAAATAGAGACTGCACAACTAGAGACTCTGCATTTAGAAACTCCACAGCTAGAAACTCCGCAACTAGAAACTCCACATCTAGAAACTCAACAACTAGAGACTTCGCATTTAGAAACTCCTTGGATAGAAACCCCACAACTACAAACTCCACAACTAGGAAATCCGCAACTAAAAAATCTACAACTAGAAAATCGAAAAATAAAAACTCCAACTAGAAACTCCACAACTTGAAACTCCACAACTAGAAACTCCACAACTTGATACTTCGCAACTAGAAACTACACAGCTAAAGACTCCACAACTAAAAACTCCGCAACTAGAAACTCCCCCACTAGACACTCCACAACTAGAGACTCCACCACTAGAGACTCCACAACTAGAGACTGAAAAACTAGAGACTCCACTACTAGAAATTCCACAACCACAGACTCAACAACTAGAGACTCCTAAACTAGAAATTCTGCAACTAAAAACTCCACAACTAGAAACTTCGCAACTAGAAACTTCACCTAGAGACCCCACAACTAGAAAACTCCGCAACTAGAAACTCCACGACTAGACACTCTACAACTTCAGATTCCGCAACGACAGACTTCGCAACCAGAAACTCTGCAACTGGAAACTTCACAACTAGAAGCTCCACAACTAGAAACTCTAGAACTAGAAAACTCCGCAACTAGAAACCCCACGACTAGACACTCCAACACTTGAGATTCCGCAACGACAGACTCCGCAACTAGAATCTCTGCAACTAGAAACTCCGCAACTAGAAACTCCACAGCTAGAAACTTGCAACTAGAAACTCTGCAACTAAAAACTCCACAACTAGAAACTCCACAACTAGAAACTCCACAACTAGAAACTCCGCAACTAAAAACTCCACAACTAGAAACTCCACAACTAGAAACTATGCAACTAGAAACTCCACAGCCAGAATGTCCGCAACCAGAAACTCTGCAACTAGAAACTCCGCAACTAGAAACTTAACAGCTAGAAACTCCACAGCAAGAGACTCAACAGCTAGAAACTCCCGAAATAGAAACTCCACAACTAGAAACTCCACAACAAGAGACTCCACAGCTAGAGACTGCAAAACTGTAGACTCTGCAACTAGATACTCCACAGCTAGAAACTCCGCAACTAGAAACTCCAGAACTAGAAAACTCCGCAACTAGAAACTCCAAGACTAGACACTCCAACACTTGAGATTCCGCAACGACAGACTCCGCAACTAGAATCTCTGCAACTAGAAACTCCGCAACTAGAAACTCCACAGCTAGAAACTTGCAACTAGAAACTCTGCAACTAGAAACTCCGCAACTAGAAGCTCCACAGCTAGAAACTCCACAACTAGAAACTCCACAACTAGAGTCTCCACAACTAGAAACTTCACAACTAGATACTCCACAACTACAAATTCCACATTTAGTAACTCCACATTTAGAAACTCCGCAACTAGAAACTCCGCAACTAGAAACTCCACAACTCGAGACTTCATAACTAGGAACTCCTCAGCTAGAAACTCCACAACTAAAGACTCCACAACTACAAACTGCACAACGAGAAACTCCACAACCAGAAACTCCGCAACTAGAAAATCCGCATCTAGAAACTCCACAACTAGAAATTTCACAACCAGAGACTCAACAACTAGAAACTCCACAACTAGAAACTCTGCAACTAAAAACTCCACAACTTGAAACTCCACAACTAGAAACTCCACAACTTGACATTTCGCAACTAGAAACTCCACAGCTAAAGACTCCACAACTAAAAAACTCCGCAACTAGAAACTCCCCCACTAGACACTCCACAACTTGAGACTCCACCACTAGAGAGTCCACAACTAGAGAGTGCACAACTAGAGACTCCACAACTAGAAATTCCACAACCACAGAGTCAACGACTAGAGACTCCTAAACTAGAAACTCTGCAACTAAAAACTCCACAAGTAGAAACTTTGCAACTAGAAACTTCAACTAGAGACTCCACAACTAGAAAACTCATCAACTAGAAACTCCACGACTAGACACTCTACAACTTCAGATTCCGCAACGACAGACTCCGCAACTAGAAACTCTGCAACTGGAAACTCCATAACTAGAAACTCCACAACTAGAAATTCCACAACTAGAAAACTCCGCAACTAGAAACTCCACGACTAGACACTCCAACACTGTAGACTCCGCAACGACAGACTCCGCAACTAGAATCTCTGCAACTAGAAACTCCGCAACTAGAAACTCCAAAGCTAGAAACTTGCTACTAGAAACTCTGCAACTAGAAACTCCGCAACTAGAAACTCCCCAGCTAGAAACTTCACAACTAGAAACTCCTCAACTGGAGTCTCCACAACTAGAAACTCCCCAACTAGATACTCCACAACTACAAATTCCACAACTAGAAACTCCACATTTAAAAACTCCGCAAGTACAAATTCCGGAACTAGAAACTCCACAACTTGAAACTCTGCGACTAGAAAATCCACAACAACAAACTCAAGTAGAAACTCCCCAACTAGAAACTACACAACTAGAAACTCCACAGCAAGAGACTCCACAACTAGAGACTGCACAACTAGAGACTCCGCCACTAGAAACTCCACAGCTAGAAAACTCCGCAACTAGAAACTCCACGACTAGACACTCTACAACTTGAGACTCCACAACGACAGATTCCGCAACCAGAAACTCTGCAACTAGAAACTCCACAACTAGAAACTCCACAACTAGAAACTCCACAACTATAGACTCCACAACTAGAAAACTCCGCAACTAGAAACTCCACGACTAGACACTCCATAACGAAAAAATTCCGCAACTAGAAATTCCACGACTAGACACTTCCCAACTTGAGACTCCGCAACTAGAAACTCTGCAACTAGAAACTCCGCAACTAGAAACTCCAAAAATTGAGACTGCACAACTAAAGACTTCGCATTTAGAAACTCCTTAGATAGAAACCTCACAACTACAAACTCCACAACTAGGAAATCCGCAACTAATTATTCTACAACCAGAAACTCGAAAAATAAAAACTCCAACTAGAAACTCCACAACTAGAAACTCCACACGTAGACACTTCGCAACTAGAAACTCCACAGCTAGAGACTCCACAACTAAATAACTCCGCAACTAGAAACTCCACGACTAGACACTCCACAACTTGAGACTCCACCACTAGAGAATCCACAACTAGAGACTGCACAACTAGAGACTCCGCAACTAGAAATTCAACAGCTAGACTTTCCGCAACTAGAAACTCCACAACTAGAAACTTTACAACTATACACTCCATAGCTAGACACTTCGCAACTAGAAACTTCACAACTAGAGACTCCACCACTAGAAAACTCCGCAACTAAAACTCCACGACTAGACACTCTAAAACTTCAGATACCGCAACGACAGACTCCGCAACTAGAAACTCTGCAACTGGAAACTCCACAACTAGAAACTCCACAACTAGAAACTCCACAACTAGAAAACTCCGCAACTAGAAACTCCACGACTAGACACTCCAACACTTGAGACTCCGCAACGACAGACTCCGCAACTAGAATCTCTGCAACTAGAAACTCCGCAACTAGAAACTCCACAGCTAGAAACTTGCAACTAGAAACTCTGCAACTAGAAACTCCGCAACTAGAAACTCCCCAGCTAGAAACTCCACAACTAGAAACTCCACAACTAGAGTCTCCACAACTAGAGTCTCCACAACTAGAAACTCCCCAACTAGATACTCCACAACTACAAATTCCACAACTAGAAACTCCACCACTAAAGACTCCACAACTACAAACTCCACAACCAGAAACTCCACAACCAGAAACTCCGCAACTAGAAAATCCGCATCTAGAAACTCCACAACTAGAAATTTCACAACCAGAGACTCAACAACTAGAGACTCCACAACTAGAAACTCTGCGACTAAAAACTCTACAACTAGAAACTCCACAACTAGAAACTCCACAACTAGAAACTCCGGAACTAAAAACTCCACAACTAGAAATTCCACAACTAGAAACTATGCAACTAGAAACTCCGAAGCTAGAATGTCCGCAACCAGAAACTCTTCAACTAGAAACTCCGCAACTAGAAACTCCACAGCTAGAAACTCCACAGCAAGAGACTCAACAGCTAGAAACTGCCGAACTAGAAAGTCCACAACTAGAAACTCCACAACAAGAGACTCCACAGCTAGAGACTGCAAAACTGAAGACTCTGCAACTAGAAACTCCACAGCTAGAAGCTCTGCAACTAGAAACGCCACAAGTAGAGACTCCGCAACTAGAAACTCCACGACTAGACACTCTACAACTTGAGACTCCGCAACGACAGGCTCCGCAACTAGAAACTCTGCAACTAGAAACTCCACAACTAGAAATTCCACAACTAGAAACTCCACAACTAGAGACTCCACAACTAGAAAACTCCGCAACTAGAAACTCCACGACTAGACACTCCACAAATTGAGACTCCGCAACGACAGACTCCACGACTAGAAACTCTGCAACTAGAAACTCCGCAACTAGGAACTCCACAGCTAGAAACTCCACAACTAGAGTCTCCACAACTAGAAACTCCACAACTAGAAACTCCACAAATAGAGACTGCACAACTAGAAACTCTGCATTTAGAAACTCCACAGCTAGAAACTCCGCAACTAGAAAGTCCACATCTAGAAACTCAACAACTTGAGACTTGGCAACTAGAAACTCCGCAACTAGAAACTCAACAACTAGAAACTCCAATACTAGAAACTCAACAACTTGAGACTTTGCAACTAGAAACTCGTCAACTAGAAACTCAACAACTAGAAACTGCACAACTAGAGACTTCGCATTTAGAAACTCCTTGGATGGAAACCCCACAACTACAAACTCCACAACAAGGAAATCCGCAACTAAAAAATCTACAACTAGAAAATCGAAAAATGAAAACTCCAACTAGAAACTCCACAACTTGAAACTCCACAACTAGAAACTCCACAACTTGACACTTCGCAACTAGAAACTCCACAGCTAAAGACTCCACAACTAAAAAACTCCGCAACTAGAAACTCCCCCACTAGACACTTCACAACTTGAGACTCCACCACTAGAGACTCCACAACTAGAGACTGCACAAGTAGAGACTCCACAACTAGAAATTCCACAACCACAGACTCAACGACTAGAGACTCCTAAACTAGAAACTCTGCAACTAAAAACTCTACAACTAGAAACTTCGCAACTAGAAACTTCAACTAGAGACTCCACAACTAGAAAACTCCGCAACTAGAAACTCCACGACTAGACACTCTACAACTTCAGATTCCGCAACGACAGACTCCGCCACTAGAAACTCTGCAACTGGAAACTCCATAACTAGAAACTCCACAACTAGAAACTCCACAACTAGAAAACTCCGCAACTAGAATCTCCACGACTAGACACTCCAACACTTGAGACTCCGCAACGACAGACTCCGCAACTAGAATCTCTGCAACTAGAAACTCCGCAACTAGAAACTCCACAGCTAGAAACTTGCAACTAGAAACTCCGCAACTCGAAACTCCCCAGCTAGAAAGCTCCGCAACTAGAATCTCCACGACTAGACACTCCAACACTTGAGACTCCGCAACGACAGACTCCGCAACTAGAATCTCTGCAACTAGAAACTCCGCAACTAGAAACTCCACAGCTAGAAACTTGCAACTAGAAACTCCGCAACTAGAAACTTCCCAGCTAGAAGCTCCACAACTAGAAACTCCACAACTAGAGTCTCCACAACTAGAAACTCCCCAACTAGATACTCCACAACTACAAATTCCACAACTAGAAACTCCACATTTAAAAACTCCGCAAGTACAAATTCCGCAACTAGAAACTCCACAACTTGAAACTCTGCAACTAGAAACTCTGCGACTAGAAAATCCACAACAATAAACTCAAGTAGAAACTCCCCAACTAGAAACTACACAACTAGAAACTCCACAGCAAGAGACTCCACAACTAGAGACTGCACAACTAGAGACTCCGCCACTAGAAACTCCACAGCTAGAAAACTCCGCAACTAGAAACTCCACGACTAGACACTCTACAACTTGAGACTCCACAACGACAGATTCCGCAACCAGAAACTCTGCAACTAGAAACTCCACAACTAGAAACTCCACAACTAGAAACTCCACAACTAGAAATTCCACGACTAGACACTTCCCAACTTGAGACTCCGCAACGACAGACTCCGCAACTAGAAACTCTGCAACTAGAAACTCCGCAACTAGAAACTCCAAAAATTGAGACTGCACAACTAAAGACTTCGCATTTAGAAACTCCTTAGATAGAAACCCCACAACTACAAACTCCACAACTAGGAAATCCGCAACTAATTAATCTACAACCAGAAACTCGAAAAATAAAAACTCCAACTAGAAACTCCACAACTAGAAACTCCACACGTAGACACTTCGCAACTAGAAACTCCACAGCTAGAGACTCCACAACTAAATAACTCCGCAACTAGAAACTCCACGACTAGACACTCCACAACTTGAGACTCCACCACTAGAGAATCCACAACTAGAGACTGCACAACTAGAGACTCCGCAACTAGAAATTCAACAGCTAGACTTTCCGCAACTAGAAACTCCACAACTAGAAACTTTACAACTATACACTCCATAGCTAGACACTTCGCAACTAGAAACTTCACAACTAGAGACTCCACAACTAGAAAACTCCGCAACTAAAAACTCCATGACTAGACACTCTAAAACTTCAGATACCGCAACGACAGACTCCGCAACTAGAAACTCTGCAACTGGAAACTCCACAACTAGAAACTCCACAACTAGAAACTCCACAACTAGAAAACTCCGCAACTAGAAACTCCACGACTAGACACTCCAACACTTGAGATTCCGCAACGACAGACCCTGCAACTACAGTCTCTGCAAATAGAAACTCCGCAACTAGAAACTGCACAGCTAGAAACTTGCAACTAGAAACTCTGCAACTAGAAACTCCTCAACTAGAAACTCCACAGCTAGAAACTCCACAACTAGAAACTCCACAAATAGAGTCTCCACAACTAGAAACTCCACAACTAGATACTCCACAACTACAAATTCCACAACTAGAAACTCCACATTTAGAAACTCCGCAACGAGAAACTCCGCAACTAGAAACAACACAACTGGAGACTCCATAACTAGGAACTCCACAGCTAAAAACTCCACAACTTGAGACTTCACCACTAGAGACTCCACAACTAGAGACTGCACAACTAGAAACTCCACAACTAGAAATTCTACAACCAGAGACTCAACAACTAGAGACTCCTCAACTAGAAGCTCTGCAACTAAAAACTCCACAACTAGAAACTCCGCAACTAAAAACTCCACAACTAGAAACTCCACTACTCGTAACTCTGCGACTAGAAAATCCACAACAATAAACTCAAGTAGAAACTCCCCAACTAGAAACTACACAACTAGAAACTCCAAAACTGAAAATTCCGCAACCAGAAACTCTGCAACTAGAAACTCCACAACTAGAAACTCCACAACTAGAGACTCCACAACTAGAAAACTCTGCAACTAGAAACTCCACGACTAGACACTCCATAACTAGAAAATTCCGCAACTAGAAATTCCACGACTAGACACTTCCCAACTTGAGACTCCGCAACGACAGACTCCGCAACTAGAAACTCTGCAACTAGAAACTCCGCAACTAGAAACTCCAAAAATTGAGACTGCACAACTAAAGACTTCGCATTTAGAAACTCCTTAGATAGAAACCCCACAACTACAAACTCCACAACTAGGAAATCCGCAACTAATCAATCTACAACCAGAAACTCGAAAAATAAAAACTCCAACTAGAAACTCCACAACTAGAAACTCCACACGTAGACACTTCGCAACTAGAAACTCCACAGCTAGAGACTCCACAACTAAATAACTCCGCAACTAGAAACTCCACGACTAGACACTCCACAACTTGAGACTCCACCACTAGGGAATCCACAACTAGAGACTGCACAACTAGAGACTCCGCAACTAGAAATTCAACAGCTAGATTTTCCGCAACTAGAAACTCCACAACTAGAAACTTTACAACTATACACTCCATAGCTAGACACTTTGCAACTAGAAACTTCACAACTAGAGACTCCACAACTGGAAAACTCCGCAACTAAAAACTCCACGACTAGACACTCTAAAACTTGAGATACCACAACGACAGACTCCGCTACTAGAAACTCTGCAACTGGAAACTCCACAACTAGAAACTCCACAACTAGAAACTCCACAACTAGAAAACTCGGTAACTAGAATCTCCACGACTAGACACTCCAACACTTGAGACTCCGCAACGACAGACTCCGCAACTAGAAACTCCACAGCTAGAAACTTGCAACTAGAAACTCTGCAACTAGAAACTCCGCAACTAGAAACTCCCCAGCTAGAAACTCCACAACTAGAAACTCCACAACTAGAGTCTCCACAACTATAAACTCCCCAACTAGATACTCCACAACTACAAATTCCACAACTAGAAACTCCACATTTAAAAACTCCGCAACTACAAACTCCGCAACTAGAAACTCCACCACTAAAGACTCCACAACTACAAACTCCACAACCAGAAACTCCACAACCAGAAACTCCGCAACTAGAAAATCCGCATCTAGAAACTCCACAACTAGAAATTTCACAACCAGAGACTCAACAACTAGAGACTCCACAACTAGAAACTCTGCAACTAAAAACTCCACAACTAGAAACTCCACAACTAGAAACTCCACAACTAGAAACTCCGGAACTAAAAACTCCACAACTAGAAATTCCACAACTAGAATATATGCAACTAGAAACTCCGAAGCTAGAATGTCCGCAACCAGAAACTCTTCAACTAGAAACTCCGCAACTAGAAACTTTACAGCTACAAACTCCACAACTTGAGACTTCGCGAAGAGAAACTCGTCAACTGGAAACTCAACCACTAGAAGCTCCACAGCTAGAAACTCCACAACTAGACACTCAACAACTAGAAACTCCACACCTATAAATTCCACAACTTGGAACTCCGCAACTAAAACTCCACAACTAGAAACTCCACAACTAGAAACTCTGCAACTCGGAACTTTCCAACTAGAAACTCCACAACTAGAAACTCTGCAACTAGAAACTCCGCAACTAGAAACTCTGCAACTAGAAACTCCGCAACTAGAAACTCCACAGCTAGAAACCCCACAACAATAAACTTCACAACTAGAAACTCAACAACTAGAAACTCCGCAACTAGAAACTCCACAGCTAGAAACTCCACAACTACATAATCCACAACTACAAATTCCACAACTAGAAACTCCACAACTGGAAACTCCGCAACTAGAAACTCTGCAACTACAAACATTACAGTTAGAAACTCCACAACTTGAGACTTTGCAAATAGAAACTCGTCAACTGGAAACTCAACCACTAGAAACTCCACAGCTAGAAACTCCACAACTAGAAACTTTACAACTTGAAACCCGACAAATAGATACTCCACAACTTGAAACACCACAACTAGATACTCCACAACTACAAATTCCGCAACTAAAAACTCCACAACTCGAAACTCCCCAACTTGAGACTTCGCGACTAGAAACTCAGCAACTAGAAACTCAACAACTAGAAACTCCACCACTAGAAACTCCACAACTAGGAACTCTACAACTTCAAAATCCACACCTAAAAACTCCTCAACCTGAAACTCCGCAACCAGAAACTCCGCATCTAAAAACTCCACAACTAGAAACTCCACAATTAGAAACTCCACAACTAGAAACTCCGAAACTAGAAACTCTGCAACTAGATACTCCGCAACTAGAAACTCCACAGCTAGAAACTCCACAACTTGAAACACCACAACTAGATACTCCACAACTACAAATTCCACAACTAGAAACTCCACAACTGGAAACTCCGCAACTAGAAACTCCGCAGCTAGAAACTTTACAGCTAGAAACTTTACAGCTAGAAACTCCACAACTTGAGACTTCGCGAATAGAAACTCGTCAACTGGAAACTCAACCACTAGAATCTCCACAGCTAGAAACTCCACAACTAGACACTCAACAACTAGAAACTCCACACCTATAAATTCCACAACTTGAAACTCCGTAACTAAAACTCCACAACTAGAAACTCCACAACTAGAAACTCTGCAACTCGAAACTCTCCAACTAAAAACTCCACAACTAGTAACTGCAACTATAAACTTCACAACTAGAAACTCAACAACTAGAGACTGCACAACTTGAAACTCCACAACTCGAAAACTCCGCAACTAGAAACTCTGCAACTACATACTCCGCAACTACAAACTCCACAGCTAGAAACTCCACAACTAGATAATCCACAACTACAAATTCCACAACTATAAACTCCACAACTGGAAACTCCGCAACTAGAAACTCTCCAACTACAAACTTTACAGTTAGAAACTCCACAACTTGAGACTTCGCAAATAGAAACTCGTCAACTGGAAACTCAACCACTAGAAACTCCACAGCTAGAAACTCCACAACTTGAAACCCGACAAATAGATACTCCACAACTTGAAACACCACAACTAGATACTCCACAACTACAAATTCCGCAACTAGAAACTCCACAACTCGAAACTCCTCAACAAGAAACTCCACAACTAGAAACTCTGCAACTCTAAACTCCCCAACTAGAAACCACACAACTATAAACTCTGCAACTAGAAACTCCGCAACTAGAAACTCTGCAACTAGAAACTCCGCAACCAGAAACTCCACAGCTAGAAACCCCACAACTATAAACTTCACAACTAGAAACTCAACAACTAGAGGCTGCACAACTTGAAACTCCACAACTCGAAAACTCCGCAACTAGAAACTCTGCAACTACATACTCCGCAACTAGAAACTCCACAGCTAGAAACTCCACAACTACAAATTCCACAACTAGAAACTCCACAACTGGAAACTCCGCAACTAGAAACTCTGCAACTACAAACTTTACAGTTAGAAACTCCACAACTTGAGACTTCGCAAACAGAAACTCGTCAACTGGAAACTCAACCACTAGAAACTCCACAGCTAGAAACTCCACAACTAGAAACTCCACAACTTGAAACCCGACAACTAGAGTCTCCACAACTAGAAACTCCACAACTAGATACTCCACAACTACAAATTCCACATTTAGTAACTCCACATTTAGAAACTCCGCAACTAGAAACTCCGCAACTAGAAACTCCACAACTCGAGACTTCATAACTAGGAACTCCTCAGCTAGAAACTCCACAACTAAAGACTCCACAACTACAAACTGCACATCCAGAAACTCCACAACCAGAAACTCCGCAACTAGAAAATCCGCATCTAGAAACTCCACAACTAGAAATTTCACAACCAGAGACTCAACAACTAGAAACTCCACAACTAGAAACTCTGCAACTAAAAACTCCACAACTTGAAACTCCACAACTAGAAACTCCACAACTTGACATTTCGCAACTAGAAACTCCACAGCTAAAGACTCCACAACTAAAAAACTCCGCAACTAGAAACTTCCCCACTAGACACTCCACAACTTGAGACTCCACCACTAGAGAGTCCACAACTAGAGAGTGCACAACTAGAGACTCCACAACTAGAAATTCCACAACCACAGAGTCAACGACTAGAGACTCCTAAACTAGAAACTCTGCAACTAAAAACTCCACAAGTAGAAACTTTGCAACTAGAAACTTCAACTAGAGACTCCACAACTAGAAAACTCATCAACTAGAAACTCCACGACTAGACACTCTACAACTTCAGATTCCGCAACGACAGACTCCGCAACTAGAAACTCTGCAACTGGAAACTCCATAACTAGAAACTCCACAACTAGAAATTCCACAACTAGAAAACTCCGCAACTAGAAACTCCACGACTAGACACTCCAACACTGTAGACTCCGCAACGACAGACTCCGCAACTAGAATCTCTGCAACTAGAAACTCCGCAACTAGAAACTCCAAAGCTAGAAACTTGCTACTAGAAACTCTGCAACTAGAAACTCCGCAACTAGAAACTCCCCAGCTAGAAACTTCACAACTAGAAACTCCTCAACTGGAGTCTCCACAACTAGAAACTCCCCAACTAGATACTCCACAACTACAAATTCCACAACTAGAAACTCCACATTTAAAAACTCCGCAAGTACAAATTCCGCAACTAGAAACTCCACAACTTGAAACTCTGCGACTAGAAAATCCACAACAACAAACTCAAGTAGAAACTCCCCAACTAGAAACTACACAACTAGAAACTCCACAGCAAGAGACTCCACAACTAGAGACTGCACAACTAGAGACTCCGCCACTAGAAACTCCACAGCTAGAAAACTCCGCAACTAGAAACTCCACGACTAGACACTCTACAACTTGAGACTCCACAACGACAGATTCCGCAACCAGAAACTCTGCAACTAGAAACTCCACAACTAGAAACTCCACAACTAGAAACTCCACAACTATAGACTCCACAACTAGAAAACTCCGCAACTAGAAACTCCACGACTAGACACTCCATAACGAAAAAATTCCGCAACTAGAAATTCCACGACTAGACACTTCCCAACTAGAGACTCCGCAACTAGAAACTCTGCAACTAGAAACTCCGCAACTAGAAACTCCAAAAATTGAGACTGCACAACTAAAGACTTCGCATTTAGAAACTCCTTAGATAGAAACCTCACAACTACAAACTCCACAACTAGGAAATCCGCAACTAATTATTCTACAACCAGAAACTCGAAAAATAAAAACTCCAACTAGAAACTCCACAACTAGAAACTCCACACGTAGACACTTCGCAACTAGAAACTCCACAGCTAGAGACTCCACAACTAAATAACTCCGCAACTAGAAACTCCACGACTAGACACTCCACAACTTGAGACTCCACCACTAGAGAATCCACAACTAGAGACTGCACAACTAGAGACTCCGCAACTAGAAATTCAACAGCTAGACTTTCCGCAACTAGAAACTCCACAACTAGAAACTTTACAACTATACACTCCATAGCTAGACACTTCGCAACTAGAAACTTCACAACTAGAGACTCCACCACTAGAAAACTCCGCAACTAAAAACTCCACGACTAGACACTCTAAAACTTCAGATACCGCAACGACAGACTCCGCAACTAGAAACTCTGCAACTGGAAATTCCACAACTAGAAACTCCACAACTAGAAACTCCACAACTAGAAAACTCCGCAACTAGAAACTCCACGACTAGACACTCCAACACTTGAGACTCCGCAACGACAGACTCCGCAACTAGAATCTCTGCAACTAGAAACTCCGCAACTAGAAACTCCACAGCTAGAAACTTGCAACTAGAAACTCTGCAACTAGAAACTCCGCAACTAGAAACTCCCCAGCTAGAAACTCCACAACTAGAAACTCCACAACTAGAGTCTCCACAACTAGAGTCTCCACAACTAGAAACTCCCCAACTAGATACTCCACAACTACAAATTCCACAACTAGAAACTCCACCACTAAAGACTCCACAACTACAAACTCCACAACCAGAAACTCCACAACCAGAAACTCCACAACTAGAAAATCCGCATCTAGAAACTCCACAACTAGAAATTTCACAACCAGAGACTCAACAACTAGAGACTCCACAACTAGAAACTCTGCGACTAAAAACTCCACAACTAGAAACTCCACAACTAGAAACTCCACAACTAGAAACTCCGGAACTAAAAACTCCACAACTAGAAATTCCACAACTAGAAACTATGCAACTAGAAACTCCGAAGCTAGAATGTCCGCAACCAGAAACTCTTCAACTAGAAACTCCGCAACTAGAAACTCCACAGCTAGAAACTCCACAGCAAGAGACTCAACAGCTAGAAACTGCCGAACTAGAAAGTCCACAACTAGAAACTCCACAACAAGAGACTCCACAGCTAGAGACTGCAAAACTGAAGACTCTGCAACTAGAAACTCCACAGCTAGAAACTCTGCAACTAGAAACGCCACAAGTAGAGACTCCGCAACTAGAAACTCCACGACTAGACACTCTACAACTTGAGACTCCGCAACGACAGGCTCCGCAACTAGAAACTCTGCAACTAGAAACTCCACAACTAGAAATTCCACAACTAGAAACTCCACAACTAGAGACTCCACAACTAGAAAACTCCGCAACTAGAAACTCCACGACTAGACACTCCACAAATTGAGACTCCGCAACGACAGACTCCACGACTAGAAACTCTGCAACTAGAAACTCCGCAACTAGGAACTCCACAGCTAGAAACTCCACAACTAGAGTCTCCACAACTAGAAACTCCACAACTAGAAACTCCACAAATAGAGACTGCACAACTAGAAACTCTGCATTTAGAAACTCCACAGCTAGAAACTCCGCAACTAGAAAGTCCACATCTAGAAACTCAACAACTTGAGACTTGGCAACTAGAAACTCCGCAACTAGAAACTCAACAACTAGAAACTCCAATACTAGAAACTCAACAACTTGAGACTTTGCAACTAGAAACTCGTCAACTAGAAACTCAACAACTAGAAACTGCACAACTAGAGACTTCGCATTTAGAAACTCCTTGGATGGAAACCCCACAACTACAAACTCCACAACAAGGAAATCCGCAACTAAAAAATCTACAACTAGAAAATCGAAAAATGAAAACTCCAACTAGAAACTCCACAACTTGAAACTCCACAACTAGAAACTCCACAACTTGACACTTCGCAACTAGAAACTCCACAGCTAAAGACTCCACAACTAAAAAACTCCGCAACTAGAAACTCCCCCACTAGACACTTCACAACTTGAGACTCCACCACTAGAGACTCCACAACTAGAGACTGCACAAGTAGAGACTCCACAACTAGAAATTCCACAACCACAGACTCAACGACTAGAGACTCCTAAACTAGAAACTCTGCAACTAAAAACTCTACAACTAGAAACTTCGCAACTAGAAACTTCAACTAGAGACTCCACAACTAGAAAACTCCGCAACTAGAAACTCCACGACTAGACACTCTACAACTTCAGATTCCGCAACGACAGACTCCGCCACTAGAAACTCTGCAACTGGAAACTCCATAACTAGAAACTCCACAACTAGAAACTCCACAACTAGAAAACTCCGCAACTAGAATCTCCACGACTAGACACTCCAACACTTGAGACTCCGCAACGACAGACTCCGCAACTAGAATCTCTGCAACTAGAAACTCCGCAACTAGAAACTCCACAGCTAGAAACTTGCAACTAGAAACTCCGCAACTCGAAACTCCCCAGCTAGAAAGCTCCGCAACTAGAATCTCCACGACTAGACACTCCAACACTTGAGACTCCGCAACGACAGACTCCGCAACTAGAATCTCTGCAACTAGAAACTCCGCAACTAGAAACTCCACAGCTAGAAACTTGCAACTAGAAACTCCGCAACTAGAAACTTCCCAGCTAGAAGCTCCACAACTAGAAACTCCACAACTAGAGTCTCCACAACTAGAAACTCCCCAACTAGATACTCCACAACTACAAATTCCACAACTAGAAACTCCACATTTAAAAACTCCGCAAGTACAAATTCCGCAACTAGAAACTCCACAACTTGAAACTCTGCAACTAGAAACTCTGCGACTAGAAAATCCACAACAATAAACTCAAGTAGAAACTCCCCAACTAGAAACTACACAACTAGAAACTCCACAGCAAGAGACTCCACAACTAGAGACTGCACAACTAGAGACTCCGCCACTAGAAACTCCACAGCTAGAAAACTCCTCAACTAGAAACTCCACGACTAGACACTCTACAACTTGAGACTCCACAACGACAGATTCCGCAACCAGAAACTCTGCAACTAGAAACTCCACAACTAGAAACTCCACAACTAGAAACTCCACAACTAGAAATTCCACGACTAGACACTTCCCAACTTGAGACTCCGCAACGACAGACTCCGCAACTAGAAACTCTGCAACTAGAAACTCCGCAACTAGAAACTCCAAAAATTGAGACTGCACAACTAAAGACTTCGCATTTAGAAACTCCTTAGATAGAAACCCCACAACTACAAACTCCACAACTAGGAAATCCGCAACTAATTAATCTACAACCAGAAACTCGAAAAATAAAAACTCCAACTAGAAACTCCACAACTAGAAACTCCACACGTAGACACTTCGCAACTAGAAACTCCACAGCTAGAGACTCCACAACTAAATAACTCCGCAACTAGAAACTCCACGACTAGACACTCCCCAACTTGAGACTCCACCACTAGAGAATCCACAACTAGAGACTGCACAACTAGAGACTCCGCAACTAGAAATTCAACAGCTAGACTTTCCGCAACTAGAAACTCCACAACTAGAAACTTTACAACTATACACTCCATAGCTAGACACTTCGCAACTAGAAACTTCACAACTAGAGACTCCACAACTAGAAAACTCCGCAACTAAAAACTCCAAGACTAGACACTCTAAAACTTCAGATACCGCAACGACAGACTCCGCAACTAGAAACTCTGCAACTGGAAACTCCACAACTAGAAACTCCACATCTAGAAACTCCACAACTAGAAAACTCCGCAACTAGAAACTCCACGACTAGACACTCCAACACTTGAGATTCCGCAACGACAGACCCTGCAACTACAGTCTCTGCAAATAGAAACTCCGCAACTAGAAACTGCACAGCTAGAAACTTGCAACTAGAAACTCTGCAACTAGAAACTCCTCAACTAGAAACTCCACAGCTAGAAACTCCACAACTAGAAACTCCACAAATAGAGTCTCCACAACTAGAAACTCCACAACTAGATACTCCACAACTACAAATTCCACAACTAGAAACTCCACATTTAGAAACTCCGCAACGAGAAACTCCGCAACTAGAAACAACACAACTGGAGACTCCATAACTAGGAACTCCACAGCTAAAAACTCCACAACTTGAGACTTCACCACTAGAGACTCCACAACTAGAGACTGCACAACTAGAAACTCCACAACTAGAAATTCTACAACCAGAGACTCAACAACTAGAGACTCCTCAACTAGAAGCTCTGCAACTAAAAACTCCACAACTAGAAACTCCGCAACTAAAAACTCCACAACTAGAAACTCCACTACTCGTAACTCTGCGACTAGAAAATCCACAACAATAAACTCAAGTAGAAACTCCCCAACTAGAAACTACACAACTAGAAACTCCAAAACTGAAAATTCCGCAACCAGAAACTCTGCAACTAGAAACTCCACAACTAGAAACTCCACAACTAGAGACTCCACAACTAGAAAACTCTGCAACTAGAAACTCCACGACTAGACACTCCATAACTAGAAAATTCCGCAACTAGAAATTCCACGACTAGACACTTCCCAACTTGAGACTCCGCAACGACAGACTCCACAACTAGAAACTCTGCAACTAGAAACTCCGCAACTAGAAACTCCAAAAATTGAGACTGCACAACTAAAGACTTCGCATTTAGAAACTCCTTAGATAGAAACCCCACAACTACAAACTCCACAACTAGGAAATCCGCAACTAATCAATCTACAACCAGAAACTCGAAAAATAAAAACTCCAACTAGAAACTCCACAACTAGAAACTCCACACGTAGACACTTCGCAACTAGAAACTCCACAGCTAGAGACTCCACAACTAAATAACTCCGCAACTAGAAACTCCACGACTAGACACTCCACAACTTGAGACTCCACCACTAGGGAATCCACAACTAGAGACTGCACAACTAGAGACTCCGCAACTAGAAATTCAACAGCTAGATTTTCCGCAACTAGAAACTCCACAACTAGAAACTTTACAACTATACACTCCATAGCTAGACACTTTGCAACTAGAAACTTCACAACTAGAGACTCCACAACTGGAAAACTCCGCAACTAAAAACTCCACGACTAGACACTCTAAAACTTGAGATACCACAACGACAGACTCCGCTACTAGAAACTCTGCAACTGGAAACTCCACAACTAGAAACTCCACAACTAGAAACTCCACAACTAGAAAACTCGGTAACTAGAATCTCCACGACTAGACACTCCAACACTTGAGACTCCGCAACGACAGACTCCGCAACTAGAAACTCCACAGCTAGAAACTTGCAACTAGAAACTCTGCAACTAGAAACTCCGCAACTAGAAACTCCCCAGCTAGAAACTCCACAACTAGAAACTCCACAACTAGAGTCTCCACAACTATAAACTCCCCAACTAGATACTCCACAACTACAAATTCCACAACTAGAAACTCCACATTTAAAAACTCCGCAACTACAAACTCCGCAACTAGAAACTCCACCACTAAAGACTCCACAACTACAAACTCCACAACCAGAAACTCCACAACCAGAAACTCCGCAACTAGAAAATCCGCATCTAGAAACTCCACAACTAGAAATTTCACAACCAGAGACTCAACAACTAGAGACTCCACAACTAGAAACTCTGCAACTAAAAACTCCACAACTAGAAACTCCACAACTAGAAACTCCACAACTAGAAACTCCGGAACTAGAGACTCCACAACTAGAAAACTCTGCAACTAGAAACTCCACGACTAGACACTCCATAACTAGAAAATTCCGCAACTAGAAATTCCACGACTAGACACTTCCCAACTTGAGACTCCGCAACGACAGACTCCGCAACTAGAAACTCTGCAACTAGAAACTCCGCAACTAGAAACTCCAAAAATTGAGACTGCACAACTAAAGACTTCGCATTTAGAAACTCCTTAGATAGAAACCCCACAACTACAAACTCCACAACTAGGAAATCCGCAACTAATCAATCTACAACCAGAAACTCGAAAAATAAAAACTCCAACTAGAAACTCCACAACTAGAAACTCCACACGTAGACACTTCGCAACTAGAAACTCCACAGCTAGAGACTCCACAACTAAATAACTCCGCAACTAGAAACTCCACGACTAGACACTCCACAACTTGAGACTCCACCACTAGGGAATCCACAACTAGAGACTGCACAACTAGAGACTCCGCAACTAGAAATTCAACAGCTAGATTTTCCGCAACTAGAAACTCCACAACTAGAAACTTTACAACTATACACTCCATAGCTAGACACTTTGCAACTAGAAACTTCACAACTAGAGACTCCACAACTGGAAAACTCCGCAACTAAAAACTCCACGACTAGACACTCTAAAACTTGAGATACCACAACGACAGACTCCGCTACTAGAAACTCTGCAACTGGAAACTCCACAACTAGAAACTCCACAACTAGAAACTCCACAACTAGAAAACTCGGTAACTAGAATCTCCACGACTAGACACTCCAACACTTGAGACTCCGCAACGACAGACTCCGCAACTAGAAACTCCACAGCTAGAAACTTGCAACTAGAAACTCTGCAACTAGAAACTCCGCAACTAGAAACTCCCCAGCTAGAAACTCCACAACTAGAAACTCCACAACTAGAGTCTCCACAACTATAAACTCCCCAACTAGATACTCCACAACTACAAATTCCACAACTAGAAACTCCACATTTAAAAACTCCGCAACTACAAACTCCGCAACTAGAAACTCCACCACTAAAGACTCCACAACTACAAACTCCACAACCAGAAACTCCACAACCAGAAACTCCGCAACTAGAAAATCCGCATCTAGAAACTCCACAACTAGAAATTTCACAACCAGAGACTCAACAACTAGAGACTCCACAACTAGAAACTCTGCAACTAAAAACTCCACAACTAGAAACTCCACAACTAGAAACTCCACAACTAGAAACTCCGGAACTAAAAACTCCACAACTAGAAATTCCACAACTAGAATATATGCAACTAGAAACTCCGAAGCTAGAATGTCCGCAACCAGAAACTCTTCAACTAGAAACTCCGCAACTAGAAACTTTACAGCTACAAACTCCACAACTTGAGACTTCGCGAAGAGAAACTCGTCAACTGGAAACTCAACCACTAGAAGCTCCACAGCTAGAAACTCCACAACTAGACACTCAACAACTAGAAACTCCACACCTATAAATTCCACAACTTGGAACTCCGCAACTAAAACTCCACAACTAGAAACTCCACAACTAGAAACTCTGCAACTCGGAACTTTCCAACTAGAAACTCCACAACTAGAAACTCTGCAACTAGAAACTCCGCAACTAGAAACTCTGCAACTAGAAACTCCGCAACTAGAAACTCCACAGCTAGAAACCCCACAACAATAAACTTCACAACTAGAAACTCAACAACTAGAAACTCCGCAACTAGAAACTCCACAGCTAGAAACTCCACAACTACATAATCCACAACTACAAATTCCACAACTAGAAACTCCACAACTGGAAACTCCGCAACTAGAAACTCTGCAACTACAAACATTACAGTTAGAAACTCCACAACTTGAGACTTTGCAAATAGAAACTCGTCAACTGGAAACTCAACCACTAGAAACTCCACAGCTAGAAACTCCACAACTAGAAACTTTACAACTTGAAACCCGACAAATAGATACTCCACAACTTGAAACACCACAACTAGATACTCCACAACTACAAATTCCGCAACTAAAAACTCCACAACTCGAAACTCCCCAACTTGAGACTTCGCGACTAGAAACTCAGCAACTAGAAACTCAACAACTAGAAACTCCACCACTAGAAACTCCACAACTAGGAACTCTACAACTTCAAAATCCACACCTAAAAACTCCTCAACCTGAAACTCCGCAACCAGAAACTCCGCATCTAAAAACTCCACAACTAGAAACTCCACAATTAGAAACTCCACAACTAGAAACTCCGAAACTAGAAACTCTGCAACTAGATACTCCGCAACTAGAAACTCCACAGCTAGAAACTCCACAACTTGAAACACCACAACTAGATACTCCACAACTACAAATTCCACAACTAGAAACTCCACAACTGGAAACTCCGCAACTAGAAACTCCGCAGCTAGAAACTTTACAGCTAGAAACTTTACAGCTAGAAACTCCACAACTTGAGACTTCGCGAATAGAAACTCGTCAACTGGAAACTCAACCACTAGAATCTCCACAGCTAGAAACTCCACAACTAGACACTCAACAACTAGAAACTCCACACCTATAAATTCCACAACTTGAAACTCCGTAACTAAAACTCCACAACTAGAAACTCCACAACTAGAAACTCTGCAACTCGAAACTCTCCAACTAAAAACTCCACAACTAGTAACTGCAACTATAAACTTCACAACTAGAAACTCAACAACTAGAGACTGCACAACTTGAAACTCCACAACTCGAAAACTCCGCAACTAGAAACTCTGCAACTACATACTCCGCAACTACAAACTCCACAGCTAGAAACTCCACAACTAGATAATCCACAACTACAAATTCCACAACTATAAACTCCACAACTGGAAACTCCGCAACTAGAAACTCTCCAACTACAAACTTTACAGTTAGAAACTCCACAACTTGAGACTTCGCAAATAGAAACTCGTCAACTGGAAACTCAACCACTAGAAACTCCACAGCTAGAAACTCCACAACTTGAAACCCGACAAATAGATACTCCACAACTTGAAACACCACAACTAGATACTCCACAACTACAAATTCCGCAACTAGAAACTCCACAACTCGAAACTCCTCAACAAGAAACTCCACAACTAGAAACTCTGCAACTCTAAACTCCCCAACTAGAAACCACACAACTATAAACTCTGCAACTAGAAACTCCGCAACTAGAAACTCTGCAACTAGAAACTCCGCAACCAGAAACTCCACAGCTAGAAACCCCACAACTATAAACTTCACAACTAGAAACTCAACAACTAGAGGCTGCACAACTTGAAACTCCACAACTCGAAAACTCCGCAACTAGAAACTCTGCAACTACATACTCCGCAACTAGAAACTCCACAGCTAGAAACTCCACAACTACAAATTCCACAACTAGAAACTCCACAACTGGAAACTCCGCAACTAGAAACTCTGCAACTACAAACTTTACAGTTAGAAACTCCACAACTTGAGACTTCGCAAACAGAAACTCGTCAACTGGAAACTCAACCACTAGAAACTCCACAGCTAGAAACTCCACAACTAGAAACTCCACAACTTGAAACCCGACAACTAGAGTCTCCACAACTAGAAACTCCACAACTAGATACTCCACAACTACAAATTCCACATTTAGTAACTCCACATTTAGAAACTCCGCAACTAGAAACTCCGCAACTAGAAACTCCACAACTCGAGACTTCATAACTAGGAACTCCTCAGCTAGAAACTCCACAACTAAAGACTCCACAACTACAAACTGCACATCCAGAAACTCCACAACCAGAAACTCCGCAACTAGAAAATCCGCATCTAGAAACTCCACAACTAGAAATTTCACAACCAGAGACTCAACAACTAGAAACTCCACAACTAGAAACTCTGCAACTAAAAACTCCACAACTTGAAACTCCACAACTAGAAACTCCACAACTTGACATTTCGCAACTAGAAACTCCACAGCTAAAGACTCCACAACTAAAAAACTCCGCAACTAGAAACTCCCCCACTAGACACTCCACAACTTGAGACTCCACCACTAGAGAGTCCACAACTAGAGAGTGCACAACTAGAGACTCCACAACTAGAAATTCCACAACCACAGAGTCAACGACTAGAGACTCCTAAACTAGAAACTCTGCAACTAAAAACTCCACAAGTAGAAACTTTGCAACTAGAAACTTCAACTAGAGACTCCACAACTAGAAAACTCATCAACTAGAAACTCCACGACTAGACACTCTACAACTTCAGATTCCGCAACGACAGACTCCGCAACTAGAAACTCTGCAACTGGAAACTCCATAACTAGAAACTCCACAACTAGAAATTCCACAACTAGAAAACTCCGCAACTAGAAACTCCACGACTAGACACTCCAACACTGTAGACTCCGCAACGACAGACTCCGCAACTAGAATCTCTGCAACTAGAAACTCCGCAACTAGAAACTCCAAAGCTAGAAACTTGCTACTAGAAACTCTGCAACTAGAAACTCCGCAACTAGAAACTCCCCAGCTAGAAACTTCACAACTAGAAACTCCTCAACTGGAGTCTCCACAACTAGAAACTCCCCAACTAGATACTCCACAACTACAAATTCCACAACTAGAAACTCCACATTTAAAAACTCCGCAAGTACAAATTCCGCAACTAGAAACTCCACAACTTGAAACTCTGCGACTAGAAAATCCACAACAACAAACTCAAGTAGAAACTCCCCAACTAGAAACTACACAACTAGAAACTCCACAGCAAGAGACTCCACAACTAGAGACTGCACAACTAGAGACTCCGCCACTAGAAACTCCACAGCTAGAAAACTCCGCAACTAGAAACTCCACGACTAGACACTCTACAACTTGAGACTCCACAACGACAGATTCCGCAACCAGAAACTCTGCAACTAGAAACTCCACAACTAGAAACTCCACAACTAGAAACTCCACAACTATAGACTCCACAACTAGAAAACTCCGCAACTAGAAACTCCACGACTAGACACTCCATAACGAAAAAATTCCGCAACTAGAAATTCCACGACTAGACACTTCCCAACTAGAGACTCCGCAACTAGAAACTCTGCAACTAGAAACTCCGCAACTAGAAACTCCAAAAATTGAGACTGCACAACTAAAGACTTCGCATTTAGAAACTCCTTAGATAGAAACCTCACAACTACAAACTCCACAACTAGGAAATCCGCAACTAATTATTCTACAACCAGAAACTCGAAAAATAAAAACTCCAACTAGAAACTCCACAACTAGAAACTCCACACGTAGACACTTCGCAACTAGAAACTCCACAGCTAGAGACTCCACAACTAAATAACTCCGCAACTAGAAACTCCACGACTAGACACTCCACAACTTGAGACTCCACCACTAGAGAATCCACAACTAGAGACTGCACAACTAGAGACTCCGCAACTAGAAATTCAACAGCTAGACTTTCCGCAACTAGAAACTCCACAACTAGAAACTTTACAACTATACACTCCATAGCTAGACACTTCGCAACTAGAAACTTCACAACTAGAGACTCCACCACTAGAAAACTCCGCAACTAAAAACTCCACGACTAGACACTCTAAAACTTCAGATACCGCAACGACAGACTCCGCAACTAGAAACTCTGCAACTGGAAATTCCACAACTAGAAACTCCACAACTAGAAACTCCACAACTAGAAAACTCCGCAACTAGAAACTCCACGACTAGACACTCCAACACTTGAGACTCCGCAACGACAGACTCCGCAACTAGAATCTCTGCAACTAGAAACTCCGCAACTAGAAACTCCACAGCTAGAAACTTGCAACTAGAAACTCTGCAACTAGAAACTCCGCAACTAGAAACTCCCCAGCTAGAAACTCCACAACTAGAAACTCCACAACTAGAGTCTCCACAACTAGAGTCTCCACAACTAGAAACTCCCCAACTAGATACTCCACAACTACAAATTCCACAACTAGAAACTCCACCACTAAAGACTCCACAACTACAAACTCCACAACCAGAAACTCCACAACCAGAAACTCCACAACTAGAAAATCCGCATCTAGAAACTCCACAACTAGAAATTTCACAACCAGAGACTCAACAACTAGAGACTCCACAACTAGAAACTCTGCGACTAAAAACTCCACAACTAGAAACTCCACAACTAGAAACTCCACAACTAGAAACTCCGGAACTAAAAACTCCACAACTAGAAATTCCACAACTAGAAACTATGCAACTAGAAACTCCGAAGCTAGAATGTCCGCAACCAGAAACTCTTCAACTAGAAACTCCGCAACTAGAAACTCCACAGCTAGAAACTCCACAGCAAGAGACTCAACAGCTAGAAACTGCCGAACTAGAAAGTCCACAACTAGAAACTCCACAACAAGAGACTCCACAGCTAGAGACTGCAAAACTGAAGACTCTGCAACTAGAAACTCCACAGCTAGAAACTCTGCAACTAGAAACGCCACAAGTAGAGACTCCGCAACTAGAAACTCCACGACTAGACACTCTACAACTTGAGACTCCGCAACGACAGGCTCCGCAACTAGAAACTCTGCAACTAGAAACTCCACAACTAGAAATTCCACAACTAGAAACTCCACAACTAGAGACTCCACAACTAGAAAACTCCGCAACTAGAAACTCCACGACTAGACACTCCACAAATTGAGACTCCGCAACGACAGACTCCACGACTAGAAACTCTGCAACTAGAAACTCCGCAACTAGGAACTCCACAGCTAGAAACTCCACAACTAGAGTCTCCACAACTAGAAACTCCACAACTAGAAACTCCACAAATAGAGACTGCACAACTAGAAACTCTGCATTTAGAAACTCCACAGCTAGAAACTCCGCAACTAGAAAGTCCACATCTAGAAACTCAACAACTTGAGACTTGGCAACTAGAAACTCCGCAACTAGAAACTCAACAACTAGAAACTCCAATACTAGAAACTCAACAACTTGAGACTTTGCAACTAGAAACTCGTCAACTAGAAACTCAACAACTAGAAACTGCACAACTAGAGACTTCGCATTTAGAAACTCCTTGGATGGAAACCCCACAACTACAAACTCCACAACAAGGAAATCCGCAACTAAAAAATCTACAACTAGAAAATCGAAAAATGAAAACTCCAACTAGAAACTCCACAACTTGAAACTCCACAACTAGAAACTCCACAACTTGACACTTCGCAACTAGAAACTCCACAGCTAAAGACTCCACAACTAAAAAACTCCGCAACTAGAAACTCCCCCACTAGACACTTCACAACTTGAGACTCCACCACTAGAGACTCCACAACTAGAGACTGCACAAGTAGAGACTCCACAACTAGAAATTCCACAACCACAGACTCAACGACTAGAGACTCCTAAACTAGAAACTCTGCAACTAAAAACTCTACAACTAGAAACTTCGCAACTAGAAACTTCAACTAGAGACTCCACAACTAGAAAACTCCGCAACTAGAAACTCCACGACTAGACACTCTACAACTTCAGATTCCGCAACGACAGACTCCGCCACTAGAAACTCTGCAACTGGAAACTCCATAACTAGAAACTCCACAACTAGAAACTCCACAACTAGAAAACTCCGCAACTAGAATCTCCACGACTAGACACTCCAACACTTGAGACTCCGCAACGACAGACTCCGCAACTAGAATCTCTGCAACTAGAAACTCCGCAACTAGAAACTCCACAGCTAGAAACTTGCAACTAGAAACTCCGCAACTCGAAACTCCCCAGCTAGAAAGCTCCGCAACTAGAATCTCCACGACTAGACACTCCAACACTTGAGACTCCGCAACGACAGACTCCGCAACTAGAATCTCTGCAACTAGAAACTCCGCAACTAGAAACTCCACAGCTAGAAACTTGCAACTAGAAACTCCGCAACTAGAAACTTCCCAGCTAGAAGCTCCACAACTAGAAACTCCACAACTAGAGTCTCCACAACTAGAAACTCCCCAACTAGATACTCCACAACTACAAATTCCACAACTAGAAACTCCACATTTAAAAACTCCGCAAGTACAAATTCCGCAACTAGAAACTCCACAACTTGAAACTCTGCAACTAGAAACTCTGCGACTAGAAAATCCACAACAATAAACTCAAGTAGAAACTCCCCAACTAGAAACTACACAACTAGAAACTCCACAGCAAGAGACTCCACAACTAGAGACTGCACAACTAGAGACTCCGCCACTAGAAACTCCACAGCTTGAAAACTCCTCAACTAGAAACTCCACGACTAGACACTCTACAACTTGAGACTCCACAACGACAGATTCCGCAACCAGAAACTCTGCAACTAGAAACTCCACAACTAGAAACTCCACAACTAGAAACTCCACAACTAGAAATTCCACGACTAGACACTTCCCAACTTGAGACTCCGCAACGACAGACTCCGCAACTAGAAACTCTGCAACTAGAAACTCCGCAACTAGAAACTCCAAAAATTGAGACTGCACAACTAAAGACTTCGCATTTAGAAACTCCTTAGATAGAAACCCCACAACTACAAACTCCACAACTAGGAAATCCGCAACTAATTAATCTACAACCAGAAACTCGAAAAATAAAAACTCCAACTAGAAACTCCACAACTAGAAACTCCACACGTAGACACTTCGCAACTAGAAACTCCACAGCTAGAGACTCCACAACTAAATAACTCCGCAACTAGAAACTCCACGACTAGACACTCCACAACTTGAGACTCCACCACTAGAGAATCCACAACTAGAGACTGCACAACTAGAGACTCCGCAACTAGAAATTCAACAGCTAGACTTTCCGCAACTAGAAACTCCACAACTAGAAACTTTACAACTATACACTCCATAGCTAGACACTTCGCAACTAGAAACTTCACAACTAGAGACTCCACAACTAGAAAACTCCGCAACTAAAAACTCCAAGACTAGACACTCTAAAACTTCAGATACCGCAACGACAGACTCCGCAACTAGAAACTCTGCAACTGGAAACTCCACAACTAGAAACTCCACATCTAGAAACTCCACAACTAGAAAACTCCGCAACTAGAAACTCCACGACTAGACACTCCAACACTTGAGATTCCGCAACGACAGACCCTGCAACTACAGTCTCTGCAAATAGAAACTCCGCAACTAGAAACTGCACAGCTAGAAACTTGCAACTAGAAACTCTGCAACTAGAAACTCCTCAACTAGAAACTCCACAGCTAGAAACTCCACAACTAGAAACTCCACAAATAGAGTCTCCACAACTAGAAACTCCACAACTAGATACTCCACAACTACAAATTCCACAACTAGAAACTCCACATTTAGAAACTCCGCAACGAGAAACTCCGCAACTAGAAACAACACAACTGGAGACTCCATAACTAGGAACTCCACAGCTAAAAACTCCACAACTTGAGACTTCACCACTAGAGACTCCACAACTAGAGACTGCACAACTAGAAACTCCACAACTAGAAATTCTACAACCAGAGACTCAACAACTAGAGACTCCTCAACTAGAAGCTCTGCAACTAAAAACTCCACAACTAGAAACTCCGCAACTAAAAACTCCACAACTAGAAACTCCACTACTCGTAACTCTGCGACTAGAAAATCCACAACAATAAACTCAAGTAGAAACTCCCCAACTAGAAACTACACAACTAGAAACTCCAAAACTGAAAATTCCGCAACCAGAAACTCTGCAACTAGAAACTCCACAACTAGAAACTCCACAACTAGAGACTCCACAACTAGAAAACTCTGCAACTAGAAACTCCACGACTAGACACTCCATAACTAGAAAATTCCGCAACTAGAAATTCCACGACTAGACACTTCCCGACTTGAGACTCCGCAACGACAGACTCCACAACTAGAAACTCTGCAACTAGAAACTCCGCAACTAGAAACTCCAAAAATTGAGACTGCACAACTAAAGACTTCGCATTTAGAAACTCCTTAGATAGAAACCCCACAACTACAAACTCCACAACTAGGAAATCCGCAACTAATCAATCTACAACCAGAAACTCGAAAAATAAAAACTCCAACTAGAAACTCCACAACTAGAAACTCCACACGTAGACACTTCGCAACTAGAAACTCCACAGCTAGAGACTCCACAACTAAATAACTCCGCAACTAGAAACTCCACGACTAGACACTCCACAACTTGAGACTCCACCACTAGGGAATCCACAACTAGAGACTGCACAACTAGAGACTCCGCAACTAGAAATTCAACAGCTAGATTTTCCGCAACTAGAAACTCCACAACTAGAAACTTTACAACTATACACTCCATAGCTAGACACTTTGCAACTAGAAACTTCACAACTAGAGACTCCACAACTGGAAAACTCCGCAACTAAAAACTCCACGACTAGACACTCTAAAACTTGAGATACCACAACGACAGACTCCGCTACTAGAAACTCTGCAACTGGAAACTCCACAACTAGAAACTCCACAACTAGAAACTCCACAACTAGAAAACTCGGTAACTAGAATCTCCACGACTAGACACTCCAACACTTGAGACTCCGCAACGACAGACTCCGCAACTAGAAACTCCACAGCTAGAAACTTGCAACTAGAAAATCTGCAACTAGAAACTCCGCAACTAGAAACTCCCCAGCTAGAAACTCCACAACTAGAAACTCCACAACTAGAGTCTCCACAACTATAAACTCCCCAACTAGATACTCCACAACTACAAATTCCACAACTAGAAACTCCACATTTAAAAACTCCGCAACTACAAACTCCGCAACTAGAAACTCCACCACTAAAGACTCCACAACTACAAACTCCACAACCAGAAACTCCACAACCAGAAACTCCGCAACTAGAAAATCCGCATCTAGAAACTCCACAACTAGAAATTTCACAACCAGAGACTCAACAACTAGAGACTCCACAACTAGAAACTCTGCAACTAAAAACTCCACAACTAGAAACTCCACAACTAGAAACTCCACAACTAGAAACTCCGGAACTAAAAACTCCACAACTAGAAATTCCACAACTAGAATATATGCAACTAGAAACTCCGAAGCTAGAATGTCCGCAACCAGAAACTCTTCAACTAGAAACTCCGCAACTAGAAACTTTACAGCTACAAACTCCACAACTTGAGACTTCGCGAAGAGAAACTCGTCAACTGGAAACTCAACCACTAGAAGCTCCACAGCTAGAAACTCCACAACTAGACACTCAACAACTAGAAACTCCACACCTATAAATTCCACAACTTGGAACTCCGCAACTAAAACTCCACAACTAGAAACTCCACAACTAGAAACTCTGCAACTCGGAACTTTCCAACTAGAAACTCCACAACTAGAAACTCTGCAACTAGAAACTCCGCAACTAGAAACTCTGCAACTAGAAACTCCGCAACTAGAAACTCCACAGCTAGAAACCCCACAACAATAAACTTCACAACTAGAAACTCAACAACTAGAAACTCCGCAACTAGAAACTCCACAGCTAGAAACTCCACAACTACATAATCCACAACTACAAATTCCACAACTAGAAACTCCACAACTGGAAACTCCGCAACTAGAAACTCTGCAACTACAAACATTACAGTTAGAAACTCCACAACTTGAGACTTTGCAAATAGAAACTCGTCAACTGGAAACTCAACCACTAGAAACTCCACAGCTAGAAACTCCACAACTAGAAACTTTACAACTTGAAACCCGACAAATAGATACTCCACAACTTGAAACACCACAACTAGATACTCCACAACTACAAATTCCGCAACTAAAAACTCCACAACTCGAAACTCCCCAACTTGAGACTTCGCGACTAGAAACTCAGCAACTAGAAACTCAACAACTAGAAACTCCACCACTAGAAACTCCACAACTAGGAAATCTACAACTTCAAAATCCACACCTAAAAACTCCTCAACCTGAAACTCCGCAACCAGAAACTCCGCATCTAAAAACTCCACAACTAGAAACTCCACAATTAGAAACTCCACAACTAGAAACTCCGAAACTAGAAACTCTGCAACTAGATACTCCGCAACTAGAAACTCCACAGCTAGAAACTCCACAACTTGAAACACCACAACTAGATACTCCACAACTACAAATTCCACAACTAGAAACTCCACAACTGGAAACTCCGCAACTAGAAACTCCGCAGCTAGAAACTTTACAGCTAGAAACTTTACAGCTAGAAACTCCACAACTTGAGACTTCGCGAATAGAAACTCGTCAACTGGAAACTCAACCACTAGAATCTCCACAGCTAGAAACTCCACAACTAGACACTCAACAACTAGAAACTCCACACCTATAAATTCCACAACTTGAAACTCCGTAACTAAAACTCCACAACTAGAAACTCCACAACTAGAAACTCTGCAACTCGAAACTCTCCAACTAAAAACTCCACAACTAGTAACTGCAACTATAAACTTCACAACTAGAAACTCAACAACTAGAGACTGCACAACTTGAAACTCCACAACTCGAAAACTCCGCAACTAGAAACTCTGCAACTACATACTCCGCAACTACAAACTCCACAGCTAGAAACTCCACAACTAGATAATCCACAACTACAAATTCCACAACTATAAACTCCACAACTGGAAACTCCGCAACTAGAAACTCTCCAACTACAAACTTTACAGTTAGAAACTCCACAACTTGAGACTTCGCAAATAGAAACTCGTCAACTGGAAACTCAACCACTAGAAACTCCACAGCTAGAAACTCCACAACTTGAAACCCGACAAATAGATACTCCACAACTTGAAACACCACAACTAGATACTCCACAACTACAAATTCCGCAACTAGAAACTCCACAACTCGAAACTCCTCAACTAGAAACTCCACAACTAGAAACTCTGCAACTCTAAACTCCCCAACTAGAAACCACACAACTATAAACTCTGCAACTAGAAACTCCGCAACTAGAAACTCTGCAACTAGAAACTCCGCAACCAGAAACTCCACAGCTAGAAACCCCACAACTATAAACTTCACAACTAGAAACTCAACAACTAGAGGCTGCACAACTTGAAACTCCACAACTCGAAAACTCCGCAACTAGAAACTCTGCAACTACATACTCCGCAACTAGAAACTCCACAGCTAGAAACTCCACAACTACAAATTCCACAACTAGAAACTCCACAACTGGAAACTCCGCAACTAGAAACTCTGCAACTACAAACTTTACAGTTAGAAACTCCACAACTTGAGACTTCGCAAACAGAAACTCGTCAACTGGAAACTCAACCACTAGAAACTCCACAGCTAGAAACTCCACAACTAGAAACTCCACAACTTGAAACCCGACAAATAGATACTCCACAACTTGAAACACCACAACTAGATACTCCAAAACTACAAATTCTGCAACTAGAAACTCTAAAACTAGAAACTCCGCAACTAGAAACTCCCCAACTAAAACTCCACAACTAGAGTCTCTGCAACTATAAACTGCGCAACTAGAAACTCTGCAACTACAAACTCCACAACTAGAAACTTCACAGCTAGAAACCCCACAACTATAAACTTCACAACTAGCAACTCAACAACTATAGACTGCACAACTAGAGACTCCGCAACTAGAAACTCCACAGCTAGTAACTCCGCAACTTGAAACTCCACAACTTGAAACTCCGCCACTACAATCTCCAAAACTAGAAAAATCCACAACTAGAAACTCTGCCACTAGAAACTCCACAACTAGAAACTCCACAGCTAGAAACTCCACAACTTGAAACACCACAACTAGATACTCCACAACTACAAATTCCACAACTAGAAATTCCACAACTTGAAACTCCACAGCTAGAAAGTCCACAACTAGAAACTCTGCAACTAGAAACTCCGCAACTAGAAACTCCACAACTAGCAACTCCACAACTACAGACTCCGCAACTAGAAAACTCCTCCAGAAGAAACTCCCAACTTGACACTCTGCAACTAGGAACTCTACAACTTCAAAATCCACAACTAGAAACTCCACAATTTGAAACTCCACAACTAGATACTCCACAACTACAAAGTCCACAACTAGAAACTCCCCAACTTGAAACTCCACAACTTGAAACTCCGCAACTAGAAACTCCGCAACTAGAAACTCCACAACTAGAAAACTCGGCAACGTGAAACTCTGCAACTAGAAACTCCGCAACTAGAAACTCCACAGCTAGAAACTTAACTACTTGAAACACCACAACTAGATACTCCACAACTACGAATTCCACAACTAGAAGCTCCGCAACTAGAATTTTCACAGCTAGAAACTCCACAACTTGAGACTTCGCAACTGAAAACTCGGCAGCTAGAAACCCAACAACCAGAAACTCCACAACTAGAAACTCCACAAGTTGAAACCCAACAAATAGATACTCCACAACTACAAATTCCGCAACTAGAAACACCACAACTGGAAACTCCGCAACTAGAAACTCCACAGCTAGAAACTCCACAACTTGAGACTTCGCGACTAGAAACTCAGCAACTAGAAACTCAACAACTAGAAACTCCACCACTAGAAACTCCACAACTAGGAACTCTACAACTTCAAAATCCACAACTAAAAACTCCTCAACCTGAAACTCCGCAACCAGAAACTCCGCAACTAAAAACTCCACAACTAGAAACTCCACAATTAGAAACTCCACAACTAGAAACTCCGAAACTTGAAACTCCACAACTAAAACTCCACAACTAGAAACTCCACAACTAGAAACTCTGCAACTCGAAACTCCCCAACTAGGAACCACACAACTATAAACTCTGCAACTAGAAACTCCACAACTAGAAACTCTGCAACTAGAAACTCCGCAACCAGAAACTCCACAACTAGAAACCCCACAACTATAAACTTCACAACTAGAAACTCAACAACTAGAGGCTGCACAACTTGAAACTCCACAACTCAAAAACTCCGCAACTAGAAACTCTGCAACTACATACTCCGCAACTAGAAACTCCACAGCTAGAAACTCCACAACTAGATAATCCACAACTACAAATTCCACAACTAGAAACTCCACAACTGGAAACTCCGCAACTAGAAACTCTGCAACTACAAACTTTACAGTTAGAAACTCCACAACTTGAGACTTCGCAAACAGAAACTCGTCAACTGGAAACTCAACCACTAGAAACTCCACAGCTAGAAACTCCACAACTAGAAACTCCACAACTTGAAACCCGACAAATAGATACTCCACAACTTGAAACACCACAACTAGATACTCCAAAACTACAAATTCTGCAACTAGAAACTCTAAAACTAGAAACTCCGCAACTAGAAACTCCCCAACTAAAACTCCACAACTAGAGTCTCTGCAACTATAAACTGCGCAACTAGAAACTCTGCAACTACAAACTCCACAACTAGAAACTTCACAGCTAGAAACCCCACAACTATAAACTTCACAACTAGCAACTCAACAACTATATACTGCACAACTAGAGACTCCGCAACTAGAAACTCCACAGCTAGTAACTCCGCAACTTGAAACTCCACAACTTGAAACTCCGCCACTACAATCTCCACAACTAGAAAAATCCACAACTAGAAACTCTGCCACTAGAAACTCCACAACTAGAAACTCCACAGCTAGAAACTCCACAACTTGAAACACCACAACTAGATACTCCACAACTACAAATTCCACAACTAGAAATTCCACAACTTGAAACTCCACAGCTAGAAAGTCCACAACTAGAAACTCTGCAACTAGAAACTCCGCAACTAGAAACTCCACAACTAGCAACTCCACAACTACAGACTCCGCAACTAGAAAACTCCTCCAGAAGAAACTCCCAACTTGACACTCTGCAACTAGGAACTCTACAACTTCAAAATCCACAACTAGAAACTCCACAATTTGAAACTCCACAACTAGATACTCCACAACTACAAAGTCCACAACTAGAAACTCCCCAACTTGAAACTCCACAACTTGAAACTCCGCAACTAGAAACTCCGCAACTAGAAACTCCACAACTAGAAAACTCGGCAACGTGAAACTCTGCAACTAGAAACTCCGCAACTAGAAACTCCACAGCTAGAAACTTAACTACTTGAAACACCACAACTAGATACTCCACAACTACGAATTCCACAACTAGAAGCTCCGCAACTAGAATTTTCACAGCTAGAAACTCCACAACTTGAGACTTCGCAACTGAAAACTCGGCAGCTAGAAACCCAACAACCAGAAACTCCACAACTAGAAACTCCACAAGTTGAAACCCAACAAATAGATACTCCACAACTACAAATTCCGCAACTAGAAACACCACAACTGGAAACTCCGCAACTAGAAACTCCACAGCTAGAAACTCCACAACTTGAGACTTCGCGACTAGAAACTCAGCAACTAGAAACTCAACAACTAGAAACTCCACCACTAGAAACTCCACAACTAGGAACTCTACAACTTCAAAATCCACAACTAAAAACTCCTCAACCTGAAACTCCGCAACCAGAAACTCCGCAACTAAAAACTCCACAACTAGAAACTCCACAATTAGAAACTCCACAACTAGAAACTCCGAAACTTGAAACTCCACAACTAAAACTCCACAACTAGAAACTCCACAACTAGAAACTCTGCAACTCGAAACTCCCCAACTAGAAACCACACAACTATAAACTCTGCAACTAGAAACTCCGCAACTAGAAACTCTGCAACTAGAAACTCCGCAACCAGAAACTCCACAGCTAGAAACCCCACAACTATAAACTTCACAACTAGAAACTCAACAACTAGAGGCTGCACAACTTGAAACTCCACAACTCAAAAACTCCGCAACTAGAAACTCTGCAACTACATACTCCGCAACTAGAAACTCCACAGCTAGAAACTCCACAACTAGATAATCCACAACTACAAATTCCACAACTAGAAACTCCACAACTGGAAACTCCGCAACTAGAAACTCTGCAACTACAAACTTTACAGTTAGAAACTCCACAACTTGAGACTTCGCAAACAGAAACTCGTCAACTGGAAACTCAACCACTAGAAACTCCACAGCTAGAAACTCCACAACTAGAAACTCCACAACTTGAAACCCGACAAATAGATACTCCACAACTTGAAACACCACAACTAGATACTCCAAAACTACAAATTCTGCAACTAGAAACTCTAAAACTAGAAACTCCGCAACTAGAAACTCCCCAACTAAAACTCCACAACTAGAGTCTCTGCAACTATAAACTGCGCAACTAGAAACTCTGCAACTACAAACTCCACAACTAGAAACTTCACAGCTAGAAACCCCACAACTATAAACTTCACAACTAGCAACTCAACAACTATAGACTGCACAACTAGAGACTCCGCAACTAGAAACTCCACAGCTAGTAACTCCGCAACTTGAAACTCCACAACTTGAAACTCCGCCACTACAATCTCCACAACTAGAAAAATCCACAACTAGAAACTCTGCCACTAGAAACTCCACAACTAGAAACTCCACAGCTAGAAACTCCACAACTTGAAACACCACAACTAGATACTCCACAACTACAAATTCCACAACTAGAAATTCCACAACTTGAAACTCCACAGCTAGAAAGTCCACAACTAGAAACTCTGCAACTAGAAACTCCGCATCTAGAAACTCCACAGCTAGAAAATCCACCACTAGAAACTCCACAACTAGCAACTCCACAACTACTGACTCCGCAACTAGAAAACTCCGCCAGAAGAAACTCCCAACTTGACACTCTGCAACTAGGAACTCTACAACTTCAAAATCCACAACTAGAAACTCCACAATTTGAAACTCCACAACTAGATACTCCACAACTACAAAGTCCACAACTAGAAACTCCCCAACTTGAAACTCCACAACTTGAAACTCCGCAACTAGAAACTCCGCAACTAGAAACTCCACAACTAGAAAACTCGGCAACGTGAAACTCTGCAACTAGAAACTCCGCAACTAGAAACTCCACAGCTAGAAACTTAACTACTTGAAACACCACAACTAGATACTCCACAACTACGAATTCCACAACTAGAAGCTCCGCAACTAGAACTTTCACAGCTAGAAACTCCACAACTTGAGACTTCGCAACTGAAAACTCGGCAGCTAGAAACCCAACAACCAGAAACTCCACAACTAGAAACTCCACAAGTTGAAACCCAACAAATAGATACTCCACAACTACAAATTCCGCAACTAGAAACACCACAACTGGAAACTCCGCAACTAGAAACTCCACAGCTAGAAACTCCACAACTTGAGACTTCGCGACTAGAAACTCAGCAACTAGAAACTCAACAACTAGAAACTCCACCACTAGAAACTCCACAACTAGGAACTCTACAACTTCAAAATCCACAACTAAAAACTCCTCAACCTGAAACTCCGCAACCAGAAACTCCGCAACTAAAAACTCCACAACTAGAAACTCCACAATTAGAAACTCCACAACTAGAAACTCCGAAACTTGAAACTCCACAACTAAAACTCCACAACTAGAAACTCCACAACTAGAAACTCTGCAACTCGAAACTCTCCAACTAGAAACTCCACAACTAGTAACTCTGCAACTAGAAACTCCGCAACTAGAAACTCTGCAACTAGAAGCTCCGCAACTAGAAACTCCACAGCTAGAAACCCCACAACAATAAACTTCACAACTAGAAACTCAACAACTAGAGACTGCACAACTAGAAACTCCACAACTAGAAAACTCCGCAACTAGAAACTCTGCAACTACATACTCCGCAACTAGAAACTCCACAGCTAGAAGCTCCACAACAAGATAATCCACAACTACAAATTGCACAACTAGAAACTCCAACACTGGAAACTCCGCAACTAGAAACTTTGCAACTACAAACACTACAGTTAGAAACTCCACAACTTGAGACTTTGTAAATAGAAACTCGTCAACTGGAAACTCAACCACTAGAAACTCCACAGCTAGAAACTCCACAACTAGAAACTCCACAACTTGAAGCCCGACAAATAGATACTCCACAACTTGAAACACCACAACTAGATACTCCACAACTAGACACTCCGCAACTAGAAAATGTGCAACTAGAAACTCCGCAACTAGAAACTTCACAGCTAGAAACCCCAGAACTATAAACTTCACAACTATCAACTCAACAACTATAGACTGCACAACTAGAGACTCCGGAACTAGAAACTCCACAGCTAGTAACTCCGCAACTAGAAACTCCACAACTTGAAACTCCGCCACTAGAATCTCCACAACTAGAAAACTCCGCAACTAGAAACTCTGCCACTAGAAACTCCACAACTAGAAACTCCACAGCTAGAAACTTAACTACTTGAAACACCACAACTAGATACTCCACAACTACGAATTCCCCAACTAGAAGCTCCGCAACTAGAATTTTCACAGCTAGAAACTCCACAACTTGAGACTTCGCAACTGGAAAGTCGGCAGCTAGAAACCCAACAACCAGAAACTCCACAACTAGAAACTCCACAAGTTGAAACCCAACAAATAGATACTCCACAACTACAGACTCCACAACTTGAAACACCATAACTAAATACTCCACAACTACAAATTCCGCAACTAGAAACACCACAACTGCAAACTCCGCAACTAGAAACTCCAGAGCTAGAAACTCCACAACTTGAGACTTCGCGACAAGAAACTCAGCAACTAGAAACTCAACAACTAGAAACTCTACCACTAGAAACTCCACAACTAGGAACTCTACAACTTCAAAATCCACAACTAAAAACTCCTCAACTTGAAACTCCACAACTAGATACTCCACAACTACAAACTTCACAACTAGAAACTCCACAACCTAAAACTCCGCAACCAGAAACTCCGCAACTAAATACTCCACATCTAGAAACTTCACAATTAGAAACTCCGAAACTAGAAACTCTGCAACTAGATACTCCGCAAGTAGAAACTCCACAGCTAGAAACTCCACAACTTGAAACACCAGAACTAGATACTCCACAACTACAAATTCCACAACTAGAAACTCCACAACTGGAAACTCCGCAACTAGAAACTCCTCAGCTAGAAACTTTACAGCTAGAAACTCCACAACTTGAGACTTCGTGAATAGAAACTCGTCAACTGGAAACTCAACCACTAGAAACTCCACAGCTAGAAACTCAACATCTAGATACTCAACAACTAGAAACTCCACACCTATAAATTCCACAACTTGAAACTCCGCAACTAAAACTCTACAACTAGAAACTCCACAACTAGAAACTCTGCAACTCGAAACTCTCCAACTAGAAACTCCACAACTAGAAACTCTGCAACTAGAAACTCCGCCACTAGAAACTCTGCAACTAGAAACTCCTCAACTAGAAACTCCACAGCTAGAAACCCCACAACAATAAACTTCACAACTAGAAACTCAACAACTAGAGACTGCACAACTAGAAACTCCACAACTAGAAAACTCCGCAACTAGAAATTCTGCAACTACATACTCCGCAACTAGAAACTCCACAGCTAGAAACTCCACAACTAGATAATCCACAACTACAAATTCCACAACTAGAAACTCCACAACTGGAAACTCCGCAACTAGAAACTCTGCAACTACAAACATTATAGTTAGAAACTAAACAACTTGAGACTTTGCAAATAGAAACTCGTCAACTGAAAACTCAACCACTAGAAACTCCACAGCTAACAACTCCACAACTAGAAACTCCACAACTTGAAACCCGAGAAATAGATACTCCACAACTTGAAACACCACAACTAGATACTCCACAACTACAAATTCCGCAACTAGACACTCCACAACTCGAAACTCCCCAACTAGAAACTCCACAACTAGAATCTCTGCAACTAGAAACTCCGCAACTAGAAACTGTGCAACTAGAAACTCCGCAACTAGAAACTCCACAGCTAGAAACCCCACAACTATAAACTTCACAACTAGCAACTCAACAACTATAGACTGCACAACTAGAGACTCCGCAACTAGAAACTCCACAGCTAGTAACTCCGCAACTTGAAACTCCACAACTTGAAACTCCGCCACTAGAATCTCCACAACTAGAAAAATCCACAACTAGAAACTCTGCCACTAGAAACTCCACAACTAGAAACTCCACAGCTAGAAACTCCACAACTTGAAACACCACAACTAGATACTCCACAACTACAAATTCCACAACTAGAAACTCCACAACTGGAAACTCCGCAACTAGATACTCCGCAACTAGAGACTCCACAACTAGAAATTCCACAACCAGAGACTCTGCAAATAAAAACTCCACAACTAGAAACTCGGCCACTAGAAAATCAACAACTAGAAACTCCACAACTAGAAACTCCGCAACTAAAAACTCCACACCTATAAATTCCACAACTTGAAACTCCACAACTAAAACTCCACAACTAGAAACTCTGCAACTCTAAACTCCCCAACTAGAAACTCCACAACTATAAACTCTGCAACTAGAAACTCCGGAACTTGAAACTCTGCAACTAGAAACTCCGCAACTAGAAACTCCACAGCTAGAAACCCCACAACTATAAACTTCACAACTAGAAACTCAACAACTAGAGACTGCACAACTTGCAACTCCACAACTAGAAAACTCCGCAACTAGAAACTCTGCAACTACATACTCCGCAACTAGAAACTACACAGCTAGAAACTCCACAACTAGATAATCCACAACTACAAATTCCACAACTAGAAACTCCACAACTGGAAACTCCGCAACTAGAAACTCTGCAACTACAAACTTTACAGTTAGAAACTCCACAACTTGAGACTTTGTAAATAGAAACTCGTCAACTGGAAACTCAACCACTAGAAACTCCACAGCTAGAAACTCCACAACTAGAAACTCCACAACTAGAAACTCCACAACATGAAACCCGACAAATAGATACTCCACAACTTGAAACACCAAAACTAGATACTCCAAAACTACAAATTCTGCAACTAGAAACTCCACAACTAGAAACTCCGCAACTAGAAACTCCCCAACTAGAAACTCCACAACTAGAGTCTCTGCAACTAGAAACTGCGCAACTAGAAACTCTGCAACTACAAACTCCACAACTAGAAACTTCACAGCTAGAAACCCCACAACTATTAACTTCACAACTAGCAACTCAACAACTATAGACTGCACAACTAGAGACTCCGCAACTAGAAACTCCACATCTAGTAACTCCGCAACTAGAAACTCCACAACTTGAAACTCCGCCACTAGAATCTCCACAACCAGAAAAATCCGCAACTAGAAACTCTGCCACTAGAAACTTTACAGCTAGAAACTCCACAACTTGAGACTTCGCAAATAGAAACTCGTCAACTGGAAACTAAACCACTAGAAACTCCACAACTTGAGACTTCGCAAATAGAAACTCGTCAACTAGAAACTCAACAACTAGAAACACCACAGCTAGAAACTCCACAACTAGAAACTCCAAAACTTGAGAGTTCGCAACTAAAAACTCCACAACTAGGAACTCCACAACTAGAGACTCCACAACTAGAAGCTCCACCACTAGAAACTCCACAACTACGATCCTCAAAACTAGAAACTACACAACTAGAAACTCCGCAACTGGAAACTTTACAGCCAGAAACTCCCCACTAGAAACTCCACAGCTAGTAACTCCACAACTAAAAACTCCACAACTGGAACCTCCGCAACTAGAAACTCCGCAACTAGAAACTCCACAGCTAGAAACTCCACAACTAGACACTCAACAACTAGAAACTCCACACCTATAAATTCCACAACTTGAAAATCTACAACTAAAACTCCACAACTAGAAACTCCACAACTAGAAACTCTGCAACTAGAATCTCTGCAACTAGAAACTCCGCAACTAGAAACTATGCAACAAGAAACTCCGCAACTAGAAACTCCACAGCTAGAAATCCCACAACTATAAACTTCACAACTAGCAACTCAACAACTATAGACTGCACAACTAGAGACTCCGCATCTAGAAACTCCACAGCTAGTAACTCCGCAACTAGAAACTCCACAACTTGAAACTCCGCCAGTAGAATCTCCACAACTAGAAAGCTCTGCAACTAGAAACTCTGCCACTAGAAACTCCTCAACTAGAAACTCCTAAGCTAGAAACTCCACAACTTGAAGCACCACAACTCTGTACTCCACAACTACCAATTCCACAACTAGAAACTCCACAACTAGAAACTCCACAACTAGAAACTCTGCAACTGGAAACTCCACAGCTAGAAACTCCACAACTTGAGACTTCGCAACAAGAAACTCGGCAACTAGAATCTGCACAACTAGAAACTCTGCAACTAGAAACTTCGCAACTACAAACTCCGCAACTAGAAACTCCACAGCTAGAAACTCCACAACTTGAGACTTCGCAAATAGAAACTCGTCAACTAGAAACTCAACAACTAGAAACACCACTCCGCAAACACCACTCCGCAACTGGAAACTTTACAGCCAGAAACTCCCCACTAGAAACTCCACAACTAGAATCTCTGCAACTAGAAACTCCGCAACTAGAAACTATGCAACAAGAAACTCCGCAACTAGAAACTCCACAGCTAGAAATCCCACAACTATAAACTTCACAACTAGCAACTCAACAACTATAGACTGCACAACTAGAGACTCCGCATCTAGCAACTGGAAACTCCACAGCTAGAAACTCCACAACTTGAGACTTCGCAACAAGAAACTCGGCAACTAGAATCTCCACAACTAGAAACTCTGCAACTAGAAACTTCGCAACTACAAACTCCGCAACTAGAAACTCCACAGCTAGAAACTCCACAACTTGAGAGTTCGCAACTAGAAACTCCACAACTAGAAACTCCACAACTAAAGACTGCTCAACTAGAAACTCCACCACTAGAAACTCCACAACTACGAACCTCACAACTAGAAACTCCCCAACTAGAAACTGCGCAACTGGAGACTCCACAGCCAGAAACTCCACAACTAGAAACACCACATCTAGAAACTCCGCAACAACAAACTCTGCAACTAGAAACTCCACAACTAGAATTTCCACAGCTAGAGACTCAACAACTAGAGACTCCTCAACTAAAAGCTCCACAACTAGACACTCCACAACTAGAAACTCCGCAACTGGAAACCCGAAAACTAGAAACTCAGTAACTAGAAACTCCACACCTAAATATTCCTCAACTTGAAACTCCGCAACTAAAAGTCCACCACTAGAAACTCCACAACTAGAAACTCCGCAACTAGAAACTTCCCAACTAGAAACTCCACAACTAGAAACTCTGCAACTAGAAAGTCTGGACTAGAAACTCTGCAAATAGAAACTCCGCAACTAGAAACTCCACAGCTAGAAACCCCTCAACTATAAACTTCACAACTAGAAACTCAACAACTAGAGACTGCACAACTAGAGACTCCGCAACTAGAAACTCCACAACTTGAAACTCTGCAACTCGAAACTCTGCAACTAGAAAATCTACAACTATAAACTCATGTAGAAACTCCCCAAGTGGAAACTTCGCAACTAGAAACTCTGCAACTAGAAAATCTACAACTAGATACTCCACAACTAGAAACTCCGCCACTAGAAACTGTGCAACTAGAAACTCCGCAACTAGAATCTCCACAGCTAGAAACCACAGAACTATAAACTTCACAACTAGCAACTCAACAACTATAGACTGCACAACTAGAGACTCCGGAACTAGAAACTCCACGGCTAGTAACACCGCAACTAGAAACTCCACAACTTGAAACTCCGCCACTAGAATCTCCACAACTAGAAAACTCCGCAACTAGAAACTCTGCCACTAGAAACTCCACAACTAGAAACTCCACAGCTAGAAACTCCTCAACTTGAAACACCACAACTAGATACTCCACAACTACAAATTCAACAACTAGAAATTCCACATCTGGAAACTCCACAGCTAGAAAGTCCACAACTAGAAACCCTGCAACTAGAAACTTTACAGCTAGAAACTCCACAACTTGAGACTTCGCAAATAGAAACTCATCAACTGGAAACTAAACCACTAAAAACTCCACAACTTGAGACTTCGCAAATAGAAACTCGTCAACTAGAAACTCAACAACTAGAAACACCACAGCTAGAAACTCCACAACTAGAAACTCCAAAACTTGAGAGTTCGCTACTAAAAACTCCACAAGTAGAAACTCCACAACTAGAGACTCCACAACTAGAAGCTCAACCACTAGAAACTCCACAACTACGATCCTCACAACTAGAAACTCCTCAACTAGAAACTCCGCAACTGGAAACTCCACAGCCAGAAACTCCCCACTAGAAACTCCACAACTAGAATCTCGGCAACTAGAAACTCCGCAACTAGAAACTATGCAACAAGAAACTCCGCAACTAGAAACTCCACAGCTAGAAATCCCACAACTATAAACTTCACAACTAGCAACTCAACAACTATAGACTGCACAACTAGAGACTCCGCATCTAGAAACTCCACAGCTAGTAACTCCGCAACTAGAAACTCCACAACTTGAAACTCCGCCACAAGAATCTCCACAACTAGAAAACTCTGCAACTAGAAACTCTGCCACTAGAAACTCCTCAACTAGAAACTCCTAAGCTAGAAACTCCACAACTTGAAACACCACAACTCTGTACTCCACAACTACAAATTCCACAACTAGAAACTCCACAACTAGAAACTCCACAACTAGAAACTCTGCAACTGAAAACTCCACAGCTAGAAACTCCACAACTTGAGACTTCGCAACAAGAAACTCGGCAACTAGAATCTCCACAACTAGAAACTCTGCAACTAGAAACTTCGCAACTACAAACTCCGCAACTAGAAACTCCACAGCTAGAAACTCCACAACTAGAAACTCCACAACTTGAGAGTTCGCAACTAGAAACTCCACAACTAGAAACTCCACAACTAAAGACTCCTACTCTAGAAACTCCACCACTAGAAACTCCACTACTAATAACTCTACAACTTCAAAATCCAAAACTATCAACTCCACATCTTGAAACGCCGCTACTAGATACTCCACAACTACAAACTCCACAACTAGAAAACTCCGAAACTAGAAACCCTGCAACTAGAAACTCCACAGCTAAAAACTCCACAACTAGAAACTCCACAACTAGAGACTCCACAACTAGAGACTCCACAACTAAAAACTCCACAACTAGAAACTCCACAACTTGAAACTCCGCAACTAGAACTCCGCAACTAGAAACTCCACGGCTGGAAAACTCCGGAACTAGAAACTCTGCAACTAGAAACTCCGCACCTAGACTCCACAACTTGAAACACCACAACTATATACCCCACAACTACAAAATCCACAACTAGAAACTCCGCAACTAGAAACTCCCTAACTAGAAGCTCCGAAACTAGAAACTCCACAGCTAAAAACTCCATGACTTTAAACTTCGCAACTAGAAACTCGACAACTAGAAACTCAACTAATAGAAACTCCACAACTACAAACTCCACAACTAGAAACTGCGCAACTAGAAACTCCACAACTAGAAACTCCACAACAAGAAACTCCACAACTTGAAACTCCGCAACTAGAAACTCCGCCACTAGGATCTCCACAACTAGAAAACTCCGCAACTAGAAACTCTGCAACTAGAAACTCCGCAACTAGAAACTCCACAACTAGAACTTCCACAACTAGAGAGTCAACAACTAGAGACTCAACAACTAGAGACTCCTCAACTAAAAGCTCCACAACTAGAAACTCCATAACTAGAAACTCAGTAAGTAGAAACCCGAAAACCAGAAACTCCACACCTATAAATTCCACAACCAGAAACTCCACAACCAGAAACTCCACAACTTGAAACTCCGCAACTAGAAACTCCACAACTAGAAAACTCCGCAACTAGAAACCCTGCAACTAGAAACTCCACAGCTAGAAACTCCACAACTAGAAACTGCACAACTACAGACTCCACAACTAGAAACTCCACAACTACAGACTCCACAGCTAGAGACTGCACAACTAGAGACTCCGCCACTAGAATCTCCACAGCTAGAAACAACGCAAGTAGAAACTCCACAACTTGAAGCTCCACAACTAGAAACTCCGCAACTAGAAACTCCACAACTAGAAAACTCCGCAACTAGAAACTCTGCAACTAGAAACTCCGCAACTAGAAACTCCACAACTTGAAACACCACAACTATATACTCCACAACTACAAATTCCACAACTAGAAACTCCACAACTAGAAACTCCACAACTTGGAACTCCGCGACTAGAAACTCCGCCACTAGAATCTCCACAAATAGAAAACTCCGCAACTAGAAACTCTGCATCTAGAAAATCCGCAACTAGAAACTCCACAGCTACAAACACCACAAATGGAAACTCCACAAGTAGATACTCCACAACTAGAAACTGAACAACTACGAACCCCACAACTACGAACCCCACAACTAGAAACTCCACAACTAGAAACTCAACAACTTGAGACTTCGCAACTAGAAACTCCACAACTAGAAACTCCACAACTAGAAACTCCGCAACTAGAAACTCCACAGACAGAAAATCCACAACTAGAAGCTCCGCAACAAGAAACTCCACAGCCAGAGACTCCACAGCTAGAGACTGCACAACTAAAGACTCCGCAACTTGAAACTCCACAGCTAGAAACTCCACAACTAGAAACTCCACAACTTGAAACTCCGCAACTAGAAACTCCGCAACTAGAAACTCCACAACTAGAAAACTTCGACACTAGAAACCCTGCAACTAGAAACTCCACAGCTAGAAACTCCACAACTAGAAACTCCACAAGTAGACACTCCACAACTAGAAACTCCACAACTAGAGACTCCACAACTAGAGACTCCGCAACTAGAAACTCCACAACTTGAAACTCTGCAACTAGAAACTCCACAACTAGAGACTCAACAACTAGAGACTCCTCAACTAAAAGCTCCACAACTAGAAACTCCGTAACTAGAAATTCCACAACTAGAAACTCCACAACTACAGACTCCGCCACTAGAAAACTCCGCAACTAGAAACTCCACAACTAGAAACTCCACAACTTGAAAGCCCACAACTAGATACTCCACAACTACAAACTCCACAACTAGAAACTCCACAACTAGAAACTCCACAACTTGAAGCTCCACAACTAGAAACTCCACAACTAGAAACTCCACAACTAGAAAACTCCGCAACTAGAAACTCTTCAACTAGAAACTCCGCCACTAGAAACTCCAAAACTAGAACTTCCACAACTAGAGACTCAACAACTAGAGACTCCTCAACTAAAAGCTCCACAACTAGAAACACCACAACTAGAAACACCACAACTAGAAACTCCGTAACTAGAAACCCGAAAACTAGAAACTCCACACCTATAAATTCCACAACTTTAAACTCCACAACTAAAACTCCACAACTAGAAACTCCAAAACTTGAGAGTTCGCAACTAAAAACTCCACAACTAGGAACTCCACAACTAGAGACTCCACAACTAGAAGCTCCACCACTAGAAACTCCACAACTACGATCCTCAAAACTAGAAACTACACAACTAGAAACTCCGCAACTGGAAACTTTACAGCCAGAAACTCCCCACTAGAAACTCCACAACTAGAATCTCTACAACTAGAAACTCCGCAACGGGAAACTATGCAACAAGAAACTCCGCAACTAGAAACTCCACAGCTAGAAATCCCACAACTATAAACTTCACAACTAGCAACTCAACAACTATAGACTGCACAACTAGAGACTCCGCATCTAGAAACTCCACAGCTAGTAACTCCACAACTAAAAACTCCACAACTGGAACCTCCGCAACTAGAAACTCCGCAACTAGAAACTCCACAGCTAGAAACTCCACAACTAGACACTCAACAACTAGAAACTCCACACCTATAAATTCCACAACTTGAAAATCTACAACTAAAACTCCACAACTAGAAACTCCACAACTAGAAACTCTGCAACTAGAATCTCTGCAACTAGAAACTCCGCAACTAGAAACTTTGCAACAAGAAACTCCGCAACTAGAAACTCCACAGCTAGAAATCCCACAACTATAAACTTCACAACTAGCAACTCAACAACTATAGACTGCACAACTAGAGACTCCGCATCTAGAAACTCCACAGCTAGTAACTCCGCAACTAGAAACTCCACAACTTGAAACTCCGCCAGTAGAATCTCCACAACTAGAAAACTCTGCAACTAGAAACTCTGCCACTAAAAACTCCTCAACTAGAAACTCCTAAGCTAGAAACTCCACAACTTGAAGCACCACAACTCTGTACTCCACAACTACCAATTCCACAACTAGAAACTCCACAACTAGAAACTCCACAACTAGAAACTCTGCAACTGGAAACTCCACAGCTAGAAACTCCACAACTTGAGACTTCGCAACAAGAAACTCGGCAACTAGAATCTCCACAACTAGAAACTCTGCAACTAGAAACTTCGCAACTACAAACTCCGCAACTAGAAACTCCACAGCTAGAAACTCCACAACTTGAGACTTCGCAAATAGAAACTCGTCAACTAGAAACTCAACAACTAGAAACTCCACAGCTAGAAACTCCACAACTAGAAACTCGTCAACTAGAAACTCAACAACTAGAAACACCACTCCGCAAACACCACTCCGCAACTGGAAACTTTACAGCCAGAAACTCCCCACTAGAAACTCCACAACTAGAATCTCTGCAACTAGAAACTCCGCAACTAGAAACTATGCAACAAGAAACTCCGCAACTAGAAACTCTACAGCTAGAAATCCCACAACTATAAACTTCACAACTAGCAACTCAACAACTATAGACTGCACAACTAGAGACTCCGCATCTAGCAACTGGAAACTCCACAGCTAGAAACTCCACAACTTGAGACTTCGCAACAAGAAACTCGGCAACTAGAATCTCCACAACTAGAAACTCTGCAACTAGAAACTTCGCAACTACAAACTCCGCAACTAGAAACTCCACAGCTAGAAACTCCACAACTTGAGAGTTCGCAACTAGAAACTCCACAACTAGAAACTCCACAACTAAAGACTGCTCAACTAGAAACTCCACCACTGGAAACTCCACAACTACGAACCTCACAACTAGAAACTCCCCAACTAGAAACTGCGCAACTGGAGACTCCACAGCCAGAAACTCCACAACTAGAAACACCACATCTAGAAACTCCGCAACAACAAACTCTGCAACTAGAAACTCCACAACTAGAATTTCCACAGCTAGAGACTCAACAACTAGAGACTCCTCAACTAAAAGCTCCACAACTAGACACTCCACAACTAGAAACTCCGCAACTGGAAACCCGAAAACTAGAAACTCAGTAACTAGAAACTCCACACCTAAATATTCCTCAACTTGAAACTCCGCAACTAAAAGTCCACCACTAGAAACTCCACAACTAGAAACTCCGCAACTAGAAACTTCCCAACTAGAAACTCCACAACTAGAAACTCTGCAACTAGAAAGTCTGGACTAGAAACTCTGCAAATAGAAACTCCGCAACTAGAAACTCCACAGCTAGAAACCCCTCAACTATAAACTTCACAACTAGAAACTCAACAACTAGAGACTGCACAACTAGAGACTCCGCAACTAGAAACTCTGCCGCTAGAAACTCCGCAACTAGAAACTCCACAACTTGAAACTCTGCAACTCGAAACTCTGCAACTAGAAAATCTACAACTATAAACTCATGTAGAAACTCCCCAAGTGGAAACTTCGCAACTAGAAACTCTGCAACTAGAAAATCTACAACTAGATACTCCACAACTAGAAACTCCGCCACTAGAAACTGTGCAACTAGAAACTCCGCAACTAGAATCTCCACAGCTAGAAACCCCAGAACTATAAACTTCACAACTAGCAACTCAACAACTATAGACTGCACAACTAGAGACTCCGGAACTAGAAACTCCACAGCTAGTAACACCGCAACTAGAAACTCCACAACTTGAAACTCCGCCACTAGAATCTCCACAACTAGAAAACTCCGCAACTAGAAACTCTGCCACTAGAAACTCCACAACTAGAAACTCCACAGCTAGAAACTCCTCAACTTGAAACACCACAACTAGATACTCCACAACTACAAATTCAACAACTAGAAATTCCACATCTGGAAACTCCACAGCTAGAAAGTCCACAACTAGAAACCCTGCAACTAGAAACTTTACAGCTAGAAACTCCACAACTTGAGACTTCGCAAATAGAAACTCATCAACTGGAAACTAAACCACTAGAAACTCCACAACTTGAGACTTCGCAAATAGAAACTCGTCAACTAGAAACTCAACAACTAGAAACTCCACAGCTAGAAACTCCACAACTAGAAACTCCACAACTTGAGAGTTCGCAACCAGAAACTCCACAACTAGAAACTCCACAACTAAAGACTCCTACTCTAGAAACTCCACCACTAGAAACTCCACTACTAATAACTCTACAACTTCAAAATCCAATACTATCAACTCCACAACTTGAAACGCCGCTACTAGATACTCCACAACTACAAACTCCACAACTAGAAAACTCCGAAACTAGAAACCCTGCAACTAGAAACTCCACAGCTAGAAACTCCACAACTAGAAACTCCACAACTAGAGACTCCACAACTAGAGACTCCACAACTAAAAACTCCACAACTAGAAACTCCACAACTTGAAACTCCGCAACTAGTACTCCGCAACTAGAAACTCCACGGCTGGAAAACTCCGGAACTAGAAACTCTGCAACTAGAAACTCCGCAACTAGAAACTCCACAACTTGAAACACCACAACTATATACCCCACAACTACAAAATCCACAACTAGAAACTCCGCAACTAGAAACTCCCTAACTAGAAGCTCCGAAACTAGAAACTCCACAGCTAAAAACTCCATGACTTTAAACTTCGCAACTAGAAACTCGACAACTAGAAACTCAACTAATAGAAACTCCACAACTACAAACTCCACAACTAGAAACTGCGCAACTAGAAACTCCACAACTAGAAACTCCACAACAAGAAACTCCACAACTTGAAACTCCGCAACTAGAAACTCCGCCACTAGGATCTCCACAACTAGAAAACTCCGCAACTAGAAACCCTGCAACTAGAAACTCCGCAACTAGAAACTCCACAACTAGAACTTCCACAACTAGAGACTCAACAACTAGAGACTCCTCAACTAAAAGCTCCACAACTAGAAACTCCATTACTAGAAACTCAGTAAGTAGAAACCCGAAAACCAGAAACTCCACACCTATAAATTCCACAACCAGAAACTCCACAACCAGAAACTCAACAACTTGAAACTCCGCAACTAGAAACTCCACAACTAGAAAACTCCGCAACTAGAAACCCTGCAACTAGAAACTCCACAGCTAGAAACTCCACAACTAGAAACTGCACAACTACAGACTCCACAACTAGAAACTCCACAACTACAGACTCCACAGCTAGAGACTGCACAACTAGAGACTCCGCCACTAGAATCTCCAACGCTAGAAACAACGCAAGTAGAAACTCCACAACTTGAAGCTCCACAACTAGAAACTCCGCAACTAGAAACTCCACAACTAGAAAACTCCGCAACTAGAAACTCTGCAACTAGAAACTCCGCAACTAGAAACTCCACAACTTGAAACACCACAACTATATACTCCACAACTACAAATTCCACAACTAGAAACTCCACAACTAGAAACTCCACAACTTGGAACTCCGCGACTAGAAACTCCGCCACTAGAATCTCCACAAATAGAAAACTCCGCAACTAGAAACTCCGCATCTAGAAAATCCGCAACTAGAAACTCCACAGCTACAAACACCACAATTGGAAACTCCACAAGTAGATACTCCACAACTAGAAACTGAACAACTACGAACCCCACAACTACGAACCCCACAACTAGAAACTCCACAACTAGAAACTCCGTAACTAGAAACCCGAAAACTAGAAACTCCACACCTATAAATTCCACAACTTTAAACTCCACAACTAAAACTCCACAACTAGAAACTCCAAAACTTGAGAGTTCGCAACTAAAAACTCCACAACTAGGAACTCCACAACTAGAGACTCCACAACTAGAAGCTCCACCACTAGAAACTCCACAACTACGATCCTCAAAACTAGAAACTACACAACTAGAAACTCCGCAACTGGAAACTTTACAGCCAGAAACTCCCCACTAGAAACTCCACAACTAGAATCTCTACAACTAGAAACTCCGCAACGGGAAACTATGCAACAAGAAACTCCGCAACTAGAAACTCCACAGCTAGAAATCCCACAACTATAAACTTCACAACTAGCAACTCAACAACTATAGACTGCACAACTAGAGACTCCGCATCTAGAAACTCCACAGCTAGTAACTCCACAACTAAAAACTCCACAACTGGAACCTCCGCAACTAGAAACTCCGCAACTAGAAACTCCACAGCTAGAAACTCCACAACTAGACACTCAACAACTAGAAACTCCACACCTATAAATTCCACAACTTGAAAATCTACAACTAAAACTCCACAACTAGAAACTCCACAACTAGAAACTCTGCAACTAGAATCTCTGCAACTAGAAACTCCGCAACTAGAAACTTTGCAACAAGAAACTCCGCAACTAGAAACTCCACAGCTAGAAATCCCACAACTATAAACTTCACAACTAGCAACTCAACAACTATAGACTGCACAACTAGAGACTCCGCATCTAGAAACTCCACAGCTAGTAACTCCGCAACTAGAAACTCCACAACTTGAAACTCCGCCAGTAGAATCTCCACAACTAGAAAACTCTGCAACTAGAAACTCTGCCACTAAAAACTCCTCAACTAGAAACTCCTAAGCTAGAAACTCCACAACTTGAAGCACCACAACTCTGTACTCCACAACTACCAATTCCACAACTAGAAACTCCACAACTAGAAACTCCACAACTAGAAACTCTGCAACTGGAAACTCCACAGCTAGAAACTCCACAACTTGAGACTTCGCAACAAGAAACTCGGCAACTAGAATCTCCACAACTAGAAACTCTGCAACTAGAAACTTCGCAACTACAAACTCCGCAACTAGAAACTCCACAGCTAGAAACTCCACAACTTGAGACTTCGCAAATAGAAACTCGTCAACTAGAAACTCAACAACTAGAAACTCCACAGCTAGAAACTCCACAACTAGAAACTCGTCAACTAGAAACTCAACAACTAGAAACACCACTCCGCAAACACCACTCCGCAACTGGAAACTTTACAGCCAGAAACTCCCCACTAGAAACTCCACAACTAGAATCTCTGCAACTAGAAACTCCGCAACTAGAAACTATGCAACAAGAAACTCCGCAACTAGAAACTCTACAGCTAGAAATCCCACAACTATAAACTTCACAACTAGCAACTCAACAACTATAGACTGCACAACTAGAGACTCCGCATCTAGCAACTGGAAACTCCACAGCTAGAAACTCCACAACTTGAGACTTCGCAACAAGAAACTCGGCAACTAGAATCTCCACAACTAGAAACTCTGCAACTAGAAACTTCGCAACTACAAACTCCGCAACTAGAAACTCCACAGCTAGAAACTCCACAACTTGAGAGTTCGCAACTAGAAACTCCACAACTAGAAACTCCACAACTAAAGACTGCTCAACTAGAAACTCCACCACTGGAAACTCCACAACTACGAACCTCACAACTAGAAACTCCCCAACTAGAAACTGCGCAACTGGAGACTCCACAGCCAGAAACTCCACAACTAGAAACACCACATCTAGAAACTCCGCAACAACAAACTCTGCAACTAGAAACTCCACAACTAGAATTTCCACAGCTAGAGACTCAACAACTAGAGACTCCTCAACTAAAAGCTCCACAACTAGACACTCCACAACTAGAAACTCCGCAACTGGAAACCCGAAAACTAGAAACTCCACACCTAAATATTCCTCAACTTGAAACTCCGCAACTAAAAGTCCACCACTAGAAACTCCACAACTAGAAACTCCGCAACTAGAAACTTCCCAACTAGAAACTCCACAACTAGAAACTCTGCAACTAGAAAGTCTGGACTAGAAACTCTGCAAATAGAAACTCCGCAACTAGAAACTCCACAGCTAGAAACCCCTCAACTATAAACTTCACAACTAGAAACTCAACAACTAGAGACTGCACAACTAGAGACTCCGCAACTAGAAACTCTGCCGCTAGAAACTCCGCAACTAGAAACTCCACAACTTGAAACTCTGCAACTCGAAACTCTGCAACTAGAAAATCTACAACTATAAACTCATGTAGAAACTCCCCAAGTGGAGACTTCGCAACTAGAAACTCTGCAACTAGAAAATCTACAACTAGATACTCCACAACTAGAAACTCCGCCACTAGAAACTGTGCAACTAGAAACTCCGCAACTAGAATCTCCACAGCTAGAAACCCCAGAACTATAAACTTCACAACTAGCAACTCAACAACTATAGACTGCACAACTAGAGACTCCGGAACTAGAAACTCCACAGCTAGTAACACCGCAACTAGAAACTCCACAACTTGAAACTCCGCCACTAGAATCTCCACAACTAGAAACTCTGCAACTAGAAACTTCGCAACTACAAACTCCGCAACTAGAAACTCCACAGCTAGAAACTCCTCAACTTGAAACACCACAACTAGATACTCCACAACTACAAATTCAACAACTAGAAATTCCACATCTGGAAACTCCACAGCTAGAAAGTCCACAACTAGAAACCCTGCAACTAGAAACTTTACAGCTAGAAACTCCACAACTTGAGACTTCGCAAATAGAAACTCATCAACTGGAAACTAAACCACTAGAAACTCCACAACTTGAGACTTCGCAAATAGAAACTCGTCAACTAGAAACTCAACAACTAGAAACTCCACAGCTAGAAACTCCACAACTAGAAACTCCACAACTTGAGAGTTCGCAACCAGAAACTCCACAACTAGAAACTCCACAACTAAAGACTCCTACTCTAGAAACTCCACCACTAGAAACTCCACTACTAATAACTCTACAACTTCAAAATCCAATACTATCAACTCCACAACTTGAAACGCCGCTACTAGATACTCCACAACTACAAACTCCACAACTAGAAAACTCCGAAACTAGAAACCCTGCAACTAGAAACTCCACAGCTAGAAACTCCACAACTAGAAACTCCACAACTAGAGACTCCACAACTAGAGACTCCACAACTAAAACTCCACAACTAGAAACTCCACAACTTGAAACTCCGCAACTAGTACTCCGCAACTAGAAACTCCACGGCTGGAAAACTCCGGAACTAGAAACTCTGCAACTAGAAACTCCGCAACTAGAAACTCCACAACTTGAAACACCACAACTATATACCCCACAACTACAAAATCCACAACTAGAAACTCCGCAACTAGAAACTCCCTAACTAGAAGCTCCGAAACTAGAAACTCCACAGCTAAAAACTCCATGACTTTAAACTTCGCAACTAGAAACTCGACAACTAGAAACTCAACTAATAGAAACTCCACAACTACAAACTCCACAACTAGAAACTGCGCAACTAGAAACTCCACAACTAGAAACTCCACAACAAGAAACTCCACAACTTGAAACTCCGCAACTAGAAACTCCGCCACTAGGATCTCCACAACTAGAAAACTCCGCAACTAGAAACTCTGCAACTAGAAACTCCGCAACTAGAAACTCCACAACTAGAACTTCCACAACTAGAGACTCAACAACTAGAGACTCAACAACTAGAGACTCCTCAACTAAAAGCTCCACAACTAGAAACTCCATTACTAGAAACTCAGTAAGTAGAAACCCGAAAACCAGAAACTCCACACCTATAAATTCCACAACCAGAAACTCCACAACCAGAAACTCAACAACTTGAAACTCCGCAACTAGAAACTCCACAACTAGAAAACTCCGCAACTAGAAACCCTGCAACTAGAAACTCCACAGCTAGAAACTCCACAACTAGAAACTGCACAACTACAGACTCCACAACTAGAAACTCCACAACTACAGACTCCACAGCTAGAGACTGCACAACTAGAGACTCCGCCACTAGAATCTCCAACGATAGAAACAACGCAAGTAGAAACTCCACAAATTGAAGCTCCACAACTAGAAACTCCGCAACTAGAAACTCCACAACTAGAAAACTCCGCAACTAGAAACTCTGCAACTAGAAACTCCGCAACTAGAAACTCCACAACTTGAAACACCACAACTATATACTCCACAACTACAAATTCCACAACTAGAAACTCCACAACTTGGAACTCCGCGACTAGAAACTCCGCCACTAGAATCTCCACAAATAGAAAACTCCGCAACTAGAAACTCTGCATCTAGAAAATCCGCAACTAGAAACTCCACAGCTACAAACACCACAAATGGAAACTCCACAAGTAGATACTCCACAACTAGAAACTGAACAACTACGAACCCCACAACTACGAACCCCACAACTAGAAACTCCACAACTAGAAACTCAACAACTTGAGACTTCGCCACTAGAAACTCCACAACTAGAAACTCCCCAACTAGAGACTCCACAACTAGAAACTCGACAACTAGAAACTCAACAACTACAAACCTCACAACTAGAAACTCCACAACTAGAAACTCCGCAACTAGAAACTCCACAGACAGAAAATCCACAACTAGAAGCTCCGCAACAAGAAACTCCACAGCCAGAGACTCCACAGCTAGAGACTGCACAACTAGAGACTCCGCAACTTGAAACTCCACAGCTAGAAACTCCACAACTAGAAACTCCACAACTTGAAACTCCGCAACTAGAAACTCCGCAACTAGAAACTCCACAACTAGAAAACTTCGACACTAGAAACCCTGCAACTAGAAACTCCACAGCTAGAAACTCCACAACTAGAAACTCCACAAGTAGACACTCCACAACTAGAAACTCCACAACTAGAGACTCCACAACTAGAGACTCCGAAACTAGAAACTCCACAACTTGAAACTCTGCAACTAGAAACTCCACAACTAGAGACTCAACAACTAGAGACTCCTCAACTAAAAGCTCCACAACTAGAAACTCCGTAACTAGAAATTCCACAACTAGAAACTCCACAACTACAGACTCCGCCACTAGAAAACTCCGCAACTAGAAACTCCACAACTAGAAACTCCACAACTTGAAAGCCCACAACTAGATACTCCACAACTACAAACTCCACAACTAGAAACTCCACAACTAGAAACTCCACAACTTGAAGCTCCACAACTAGAAACTCCACAACTAGAAACTCCACAACTAGAAAACTCCGCAACTAGAAACTCTTCAACTAGAAACTCCGCCACTAGAAACTCCAAAACTAGAACTTCCACAACTAGAGACTCAACAACTAGAGACTCCTCAACTAAAAGCTCCACAACTAGAAACACCACAACTAGAAACACCACAACTAGAAACTCCGTAACTAGAAACCCGAAAACTAGAAACTCCACACCTATAAATTCCACAACTTTAAACTCCACAACTAAAACTCCACAACTAGAAACTCCACAACTAGAAACTCTGCAACTAGAAACTCCGCAACTAGAATCTCCACAGTTAGAAATTCCACAACAATAAACTCCACAACCAGAAACTCCACAACTAGAGACTCCAAAACTAGAGACTGCACAATTAGACACTACGCAACTAGATACTCCAAAACTAGGAACTCTGCAACTAGAAATTCTACAACTACAAACTCGAAAACTAAAAACTACAAATAGAAACTCCACAACTAGAAACTCCACAAGTAGACACGCCACAACTAGAAACTCCACAACTAGAGACTCCACAACTAAAAACTCCACAACTAGAAACTCCGCAACTAGAAACTCCACAGCTAGAAACTCTACAACTTGAGACTTCGCAACTAAAGAACTCGGCAACTAGAAACTCAACAACTAGAAACTCCACAACTAGAAACACCGCAACTAAAAACTCTGGAACCAGAAATTCCACAGCTAGAAAATCCACAACTAGAAACTCTGCAACTAGAAACTCCGCAAATAGAAACTCCACAGCTAGAAAATTCACAAATAGAAACTCCACAACTAGAAACTCCACAACTACTGACTCCGCAACTAGAAACTCCACAACCAGAAACTCCGCAACTAGAAACTCACTCCGCAACTACAAACTCCACAACTAGAAATTCCACGACTAGAAACTCCACAACTACAGACTCCGCAACTAGAAAACTCCGCAACTAGAAACTCCACAACTAGAAACTCCACAACTTGAAAGTCCACAACTAGATACTCCACAACTACAAACTCTGCAACTAGAAACTCCGCAACTAGAAACTCTGCAACTAGAAACTCCACAGCTAGACTCCACAACTTGAAACACCACAACTGATACTCCACAGCTACAAATTCCACAACTAGAAACTCCGCAACTAGAAATTCCGCAACTAGAAGCTCCGCAACTAGAAACTCCGCAGCAAGAAACTACACGACTTGAGACTTCGCAACTAGAAACTCCACAGCCAGAAACTCCACAACTTCAAACCCAACAAATAGATACTCCACAACTAAAGACTCCACAACTAGAAACTCCAAAACTAGAAACTCCACAACCAGAAACTCCGCAACTAGAAACTCCACAGCTAGAAAATCCACAAATAGAAACTCCAAAACTAGGAACTCCACAACTACAGACTCCGCAACTACAAAACTCCGCAACTAGAAACTCCACAACTAGACGATTCGCAACTATTAACTCTACAACTTCAAAATCCAAAACTATCAACTCCACAACTTGAAACGCCGCTACTAGATACTCCACAACTACAAACTCCACAACTAGAAACTCCACAACTTGGAACTCCGCAACTAGAAACTCCGCCACTAGAATCTCCACAACTAGAAACTCCGCAACTAGAAACTCTGCATCTAGAAACTCCGCAACTAGAAACTCCACAGTTAGAAACACCACAAATGGAAACCCCACAAGTAGATACTCCACAACTAGAAACTGCACAACTACGAATCCCACAACTAAGAACCCCACAACTAGAAACTCCACAACTAGAAACTCAACAACTTGAGAATCCGCAACTAGAATTTCCACAACTAGAAACTCCACAACTAGAGACTCCACAACTAGAAACTCGACAACTAGAAACTCAACAACTACAAACCTCACAACTAGAAACTCCACAACTAGAAACTCCGCAACTAGAAACTCAACAGCTAGAAAATCCACAACTAGAAACTCCGCAACAAGAAACTCAGCAAATAGAAACTCCACAACTAGAAACTCCACAACTAGAAACTCCACAGCCAGAGACTCCACAACTAGAGACTGCACATTTAGAGAGGCCGCAACTTGATACTCCACAGCTAGAAACTCCGCAACAAAAAACTCCACAACTAGAAACTTTACAACTAGAAACTCCATAACTAGACACTTCGGAACTAGAAACTCCACAACTAGAAACTCCACAACCAGAGACTCCAAAACCAGAGACTGCACAACTAGAGACTCCGCAACCAGAAACTACACAGCTAGAAACTCCGCAACTAGAAACTCCACAACTAGAGACTCCACAACTAGAGACTCCACAACTAAAAACTCCACAACTAGAAACTCCACAACTTGAAACTCCGCAACTAGTACTCCGCAACTAGAAACTCCACGGCTGGAAAACTCCGGAACTAGAAACTCTGCAACTAGAAACTCCGCAACTAGAAACTCCACAACTTGAAACACCACAACTATATACCCCACAACTACAAAATCCACAACTAGAAACTCCGCAACTAGAAACTCCCTAACTAGAAGCTCCGAAACTAGAAACTCCACAGCTAAAAACTCCATGACTTTAAACTTCGCAACTAGAAACTCGACAACTAGAAACTCAACTAATAGAAACTCCACAACTACAAACTCCACAACTAGAAACTGCGCAACTAGAAACTCCACAACTAGAAACTCCACAACAAGAAACTCCACAACTTGAAACTCCGCAACTAGAAACTCCGCCACTAGGATCTCCACAACTAGAAAACTCCGCAACTAGAAACCCTGCAACTAGAAACTCCGCAACTAGAAACTCCACAACTAGAACTTCCACAACTAGAGACTCAACAACTAGAGACTCCTCAACTAAAAGCTCCACAACTAGAAACTCCATTACTAGAAACTCAGTAAGTAGAAACCCGAAAACCAGAAACTCCACACCTATAAATTCCACAACCAGAAACTCCACAACCAGAAACTCAACAACTTGAAACTCCGCAACTAGAAACTCCACAACTAGAAAACTCCGCAACTAGAAACCCTGCAACTAGAAACTCCACAGCTAGAAACTCCACAACTAGAAACTGCACAACTACAGACTCCACAACTAGAAACTCCACAACTACAGACTCCACAGCTAGAGACTGCACAACTAGAGACTCCGCCACTAGAATCTCCAACGCTAGAAACAACGCAAGTAGAAACTCCACAACTTGAAGCTCCACAACTAGAAACTCCGCAACTAGAAACTCCACAACTAGAAAACTCCGCAACTAGAAACTCTGCAACTAGAAACTCCGCAACTAGAAACTCCACAACTTGAAACACCACAACTATATACTCCACAACTACAAATTCCACAACTAGAAACTCCACAACTAGAAACTCCACAACTTGGAACTCCGCGACTAGAAACTCCGCCACTAGAATCTCCACAAATAGAAAACTCCGCAACTAGAAACTCCGCATCTAGAAAATCCGCAACTAGAAACTCCACAGCTACAAACACCACAATTGGAAACTCCACAAGTAGATACTCCACAACTAGAAACTGAACAACTACGAACCCCACAACTACGAACCCCACAACTAGAAACTCCACAACTAGAAACTCCGTAACTAGAAACCCGAAAACTAGAAACTCCACACCTATAAATTCCACAACTTTAAACTCCACAACTAAAACTCCACAACTAGAAACTCCAAAACTTGAGAGTTCGCAACTAAAAACTCCACAACTAGGAACTCCACAACTAGAGACTCCACAACTAGAAGCTCCACCACTAGAAACTCCACAACTACGATCCTCAAAACTAGAAACTACACAACTAGAAACTCCGCAACTGGAAACTTTACAGCCAGAAACTCCCCACTAGAAACTCCACAACTAGAATCTCTACAACTAGAAACTCCGCAACGGGAAACTATGCAACAAGAAACTCCGCAACTAGAAACTCCACAGCTAGAAATCCCACAACTATAAACTTCACAACTAGCAACTCAACAACTATAGACTGCACAACTAGAGACTCCGCATCTAGAAACTCCACAGCTAGTAACTCCACAACTAAAAACTCCACAACTGGAACCTCCGCAACTAGAAACTCCGCAACTAGAAACTCCACAGCTAGAAACTCCACAACTAGACACTCAACAACTAGAAACTCCACACCTATAAATTCCACAACTTGAAAATCTACAACTAAAACTCCACAACTAGAAACTCCACAACTAGAAACTCTGCAACTAGAATCTCTGCAACTAGAAACTCCGCAACTAGAAACTTTGCAACAAGAAACTCCGCAACTAGAAACTCCACAGCTAGAAATCCCACAACTATAAACTTCACAACTAGCAACTCAACAACTATAGACTGCACAACTAGAGACTCCGCATCTAGAAACTCCACAGCTAGTAACTCCGCAACTAGAAACTCCACAACTTGAAACTCCGCCAGTAGAATCTCCACAACTAGAAAACTCTGCAACTAGAAACTCTGCCACTAAAAACTCCTCAACTAGAAACTCCTAAGCTAGAAACTCCACAACTTGAAGCACCACAACTCTGTACTCCACAACTACCAATTCCACAACTAGAAACTCCACAACTAGAAACTCCACAACTAGAAACTCTGCAACTGGAAACTCCACAGCTAGAAACTCCACAACTTGAGACTTCGCAACAAGAAACTCGGCAACTAGAATCTCCACAACTAGAAACTCTGCAACTAGAAACTTCGCAACTACAAACTCCGCAACTAGAAACTCCACAGCTAGAAACTCCACAACTTGAGACTTCGCAAATAGAAACTCGTCAACTAGAAACTCAACAACTAGAAACTCCACAGCTAGAAACTCCACAACTAGAAACTCGTCAACTAGAAACTCAACAACTAGAAACACCACTCCGCAAACACCACTCCGCAACTGGAAACTTTACAGCCAGAAACTCCCCACTAGAAACTCCACAACTAGAATCTCTGCAACTAGAAACTCCGCAACTAGAAACTATGCAACAAGAAACTCCGCAACTAGAAACTCTACAGCTAGAAATCCCACAACTATAAACTTCACAACTAGCAACTCAACAACTATAGACTGCACAACTAGAGACTCCGCATCTAGCAACTGGAAACTCCACAGCTAGAAACTCCACAACTTGAGACTTCGCAACAAGAAACTCGGCAACTAGAATCTCCACAACTAGAAACTCTGCAACTAGAAACTTCGCAACTACAAACTCCGCAACTAGAAACTCCACAGCTAGAAACTCCACAACTTGAGAGTTCGCAACTAGAAACTCCACAACTAGAAACTCCACAACTAAAGACTGCTCAACTAGAAACTCCACCACTGGAAACTCCACAACTACGAACCTCACAACTAGAAACTCCCCAACTAGAAACTGCGCAACTGGAGACTCCACAGCCAGAAACTCCACAACTAGAAACACCACATCTAGAAACTCCGCAACAACAAACTCTGCAACTAGAAACTCCACAACTAGAATTTCCACAGCTAGAGACTCAACAACTAGAGACTCCTCAACTAAAAGCTCCACAACTAGACACTCCACAACTAGAAACTCCGCAACTGGAAACCCGAAAACTAGAAACTCCACACCTAAATATTCCTCAACTTGAAACTCCGCAACTAAAAGTCCACCACTAGAAACTCCACAACTAGAAACTCCGCAACTAGAAACTTCCCAACTAGAAACTCCACAACTAGAAACTCTGCAACTAGAAAGTCTGGACTAGAAACTCTGCAAATAGAAACTCCGCAACTAGAAACTCCACAGCTAGAAACCCCTCAACTATAAACTTCACAACTAGAAACTCAACAACTAGAGACTGCACAACTAGAGACTCCGCAACTAGAAACTCTGCCGCTAGAAACTCCGCAACTAGAAACTCCACAACTTGAAACTCTGCAACTCGAAACTCTGCAACTAGAAAATCTACAACTATAAACTCATGTAGAAACTCCCCAAGTGGAAACTTCGCAACTAGAAACTCTGCAACTAGAAAATCTACAACTAGATACTCCACAACTAGAAACTCCGCCACTAGAAACTGTGCAACTAGAAACTCCGCAACTAGAATCTCCACAGCTAGAAACCCCAGAACTATAAACTTCACAACTAGCAACTCAACAACTATAGACTGCACAACTAGAGACTCCGGAACTAGAAACTCCACAGCTAGTAACACCGCAACTAGAAACTCCACAACTTGAAACTCCGCCACTAGAATCTCCACAACTAGAAAACTCCGCAACTAGAAACTCTGCCACTAGAAACTCCACAACTAGAAACTCCACAGCTAGAAACTCCTCAACTTGAAACACCACAACTAGATACTCCACAACTACAAATTCAACAACTAGAAATTCCACATCTGGAAACTCCACAGCTAGAAAGTCCACAACTAGAAACCCTGCAACTAGAAACTTTACAGCTAGAAACTCCACAACTTGAGACTTCGCAAATAGAAACTCATCAACTGGAAACTAAACCACTAGAAACTCCACAACTTGAGACTTCGCAAATAGAAACTCGTCAACTAGAAACTCAACAACTAGAAACTCCACAGCTAGAAACTCCACAACTAGAAACTCCACAACTTGAGAGTTCGCAACCAGAAACTCCACAACTAGAAACTCCACAACTAAAGACTCCTACTCTAGAAACTCCACCACTAGAAACTCCACTACTAATAACTCTACAACTTCAAAATCCAATACTATCAACTCCACAACTTGAAACGCCGCTACTAGATACTCCACAACTACAAACTCCACAACTAGAAAACTCCGAAACTAGAAACCCTGCAACTAGAAACTCCACAGCTAGAAACTCCACAACTAGAAACTCCACAACTAGAGACTCCACAACTAGAGACTCCACAACTAAAACTCCACAACTAGAAACTCCACAACTTGAAACTCCGCAACTAGTACTCCGCAACTAGAAACTCCACGGCTGGAAAACTCCGGAACTAGAAACTCTGCAACTAGAAACTCCGCAACTAGAAACTCCACAACTTGAAACACCACAACTATATACCCCACAACTACAAAATCCACAACTAGAAACTCCGCAACTAGAAACTCCCTAACTAGAAGCTCCGAAACTAGAAACTCCACAGCTAAAAACTCCATGACTTTAAACTTCGCAACTAGAAACTCGACAACTAGAAACTCAACTAATAGAAACTCCACAACTACAAACTCCACAACTAGAAACTGCGCAACTAGAAACTCCACAACTAGAAACTCCACAACAAGAAACTCCACAACTTGAAACTCCGCAACTAGAAACTCCGCCACTAGGATCTCCACAACTAGAAAACTCCGCAACTAGAAACTCTGCAACTAGAAACTCCGCAACTAGAAACTCCACAACTAGAACTTCCACAACTAGAGACTCAACAACTAGAGACTCAACAACTAGAGACTCCTCAACTAAAAGCTCCACAACTAGAAACTCCATTACTAGAAACTCAGTAAGTAGAAACCCGAAAACCAGAAACTCCACACCTATAAATTCCACAACCAGAAACTCCACAACCAGAAACTCAACAACTTGAAACTCCGCAACTAGAAACTCCACAACTAGAAAACTCCGCAACTAGAAACCCTGCAACTAGAAACTCCACAGCTAGAAACTCCACAACTAGAAACTGCACAACTACAGACTCCACAACTAGAAACTCCACAACTACAGACTCCACAGCTAGAGACTGCACAACTAGAGACTCCGCCACTAGAATCTCCAACGATAGAAACAACGCAAGTAGAAACTCCACAAATTGAAGCTCCACAACTAGAAACTCCGCAACTAGAAACTCCACAACTAGAAAACTCCGCAACTAGAAACTCTGCAACTAGAAACTCCGCAACTAGAAACTCCACAACTTGAAACACCACAACTATATACTCCACAACTACAAATTCCACAACTAGAAACTCCACAACTAGAAACTCCACAACTTGGAACTCCGCGACTAGAAACTCCGCCACTAGAATCTCCACAAATAGAAAACTCCGCAACTAGAAACTCTGCATCTAGAAAATCCGCAACTAGAAACTCCACAGCTACAAACACCACAAATGGAAACTCCACAAGTAGATACTCCACAACTAGAAACTGAACAACTACGAACCCCACAACTACGAACCCCACAACTAGAAACTCCACAACTAGAAACTCAACAACTTGAGACTTCGCCACTAGAAACTCCACAACTAGAAACTCCCCAACTAGAGACTCCACAACTAGAAACTCGACAACTAGAAACTCAACAACTACAAACCTCACAACTAGAAACTCCACAACTAGAAACTCCGCAACTAGAAACTCCACAGACAGAAAATCCACAACTAGAAGCTCCGCAACAAGAAACTCCACAGCCAGAGACTCCACAGCTAGAGACTGCACAACTAGAGACTCCGCAACTTGAAACTCCACAGCTAGAAACTCCACAACTAGAAACTCCACAACTTGAAACTCCGCAACTAGAAACTCCGCAACTAGAAACTCCACAACTAGAAAACTTCGACACTAGAAACCCTGCAACTAGAAACTCCACAGCTAGAAACTCCACAACTAGAAACTCCACAAGTAGACACTCCACAACTAGAAACTCCACAACTAGAGACTCCACAACTAGAGACTCCGAAACTAGAAACTCCACAACTTGAAACTCTGCAACTAGAAACTCCACAACTAGAGACTCAACAACTAGAGACTCCTCAACTAAAAGCTCCACAACTAGAAACTCCGTAACTAGAAATTCCACAACTAGAAACTCCACAACTACAGACTCCGCCACTAGAAAACTCCGCAACTAGAAACTCCACAACTAGAAACTCCACAACTTGAAAGCCCACAACTAGATACTCCACAACTACAAACTCCACAACTAGAAACTCCACAACTAGAAACTCCACAACTTGAAGCTCCACAACTAGAAACTCCACAACTAGAAACTCCACAACTAGAAAACTCCGCAACTAGAAACTCTTCAACTAGAAACTCCGCCACTAGAAACTCCAAAACTAGAACTTCCACAACTAGAGACTCAACAACTAGAGACTCCTCAACTAAAAGCTCCACAACTAGAAACACCACAACTAGAAACACCACAACTAGAAACTCCGTAACTAGAAACCCGAAAACTAGAAACTCCACACCTATAAATTCCACAACTTTAAACTCCACAACTAAAACTCCACAACTAGAAACTCCACAACTAGAAACTCTGCAACTAGAAACTCCGCAACTAGAATCTCCACAGTTAGAAATTCCACAACAATAAACTCCACAACCAGAAACTCCACAACTAGAGACTCCAAAACTAGAGACTGCACAATTAGACACTACGCAACTAGATACTCCAAAACTAGGAACTCTGCAACTAGAAATTCTACAACTACAAACTCGAAAACTAAAAACTACAAATAGAAACTCCACAACTAGAAACTCCACAAGTAGACACGCCACAACTAGAAACTCCACAACTAGAGACTCCACAACTAAAAACTCCACAACTAGAAACTCCGCAACTAGAAACTCCACAGCTAGAAACTCTACAACTTGAGACTTCGCAACTAAAGAACTCGGCAACTAGAAACTCAACAACTAGAAACTCCACAACTAGAAACACCGCAACTAAAAACTCTGGAACCAGAAATTCCACAGCTAGAAAATCCACAACTAGAAACTCTGCAACTAGAAACTCCGCAAATAGAAACTCCACAGCTAGAAAATTCACAAATAGAAACTCCACAACTAGAAACTCCACAACTACTGACTCCGCAACTAGAAACTCCACAACCAGAAACTCCGCAACTAGAAACTCACTCCGCAACTACAAACTCCACAACTAGAAATTCCACGACTAGAAACTCCACAACTACAGACTCCGCAACTAGAAAACTCCGCAACTAGAAACTCCACAACTAGAAACTCCACAACTTGAAAGTCCACAACTAGATACTCCACAACTACAAACTCTGCAACTAGAAACTCCGCAACTAGAAACTCTGCAACTAGAAACTCCACAGCTAGACTCCACAACTTGAAACACCACAACTGATACTCCACAGCTACAAATTCCACAACTAGAAACTCCGCAACTAGAAATTCCGCAACTAGAAGCTCCGCAACTAGAAACTCCGCAGCAAGAAACTACACGACTTGAGACTTCGCAACTAGAAACTCCACAGCCAGAAACTCCACAACTTCAAACCCAACAAATAGATACTCCACAACTAAAGACTCCACAACTAGAAACTCCAAAACTAGAAACTCCACAACCAGAAACTCCGCAACTAGAAACTCCACAGCTAGAAAATCCACAAATAGAAACTCCAAAACTAGGAACTCCACAACTACAGACTCCGCAACTACAAAACTCCGCAACTAGAAACTCCACAACTAGACGATTCGCAACTATTAACTCTACAACTTCAAAATCCAAAACTATCAACTCCACAACTTGAAACGCCGCTACTAGATACTCCACAACTACAAACTCCACAACTAGAAACTCCACAACTTGGAACTCCGCAACTAGAAACTCCGCCACTAGAATCTCCACAACTAGAAACTCCGCAACTAGAAACTCTGCATCTAGAAACTCCGCAACTAGAAACTCCACAGTTAGAAACACCACAAATGGAAACCCCACAAGTAGATACTCCACAACTAGAAACTGCACAACTACGAATCCCACAACTAAGAACCCCACAACTAGAAACTCCACAACTAGAAACTCAACAACTTGAGAATCCGCAACTAGAAACTCCACAACTAGAAACTCCACAACTAGAGACTCCACAACTAGAAACTCGACAACTAGAAACTCAACAACTACAAACCTCACAACTAGAAACTCCACAACTAGAAACTCCGCAACTAGAAACTCAACAGCTAGAAAATCCACAACTAGAAACTCCGCAACAAGAAACTCAGCAAATAGAAACTCCACAACTAGAAACTCCACAACTAGAAACTCCACAGCCAGAGACTCCACAACTAGAGACTGCACATTTAGAGAGGCCGCAACTTGATACTCCACAGCTAGAAACTCCGCAACAAAAAACTCCACAACTAGAAACTTTACAACTAGAAACTCCATAACTAGACACTTCGGAACTAGAAACTCCACAACTAGAAACTCCACAACCAGAGACTCCAAAACCAGAGACTGCACAACTAGAGACTCCGCAACCAGAAACTACACAGCTAGAAACTCCGCAACTAGAAACTCCACAAATAGAGACTCCGCCACTAGAAACTCGACAACCTAAAACTCTGGAACTAGAAAATCCGCAACTATAAACTCAAGTAAAAACTACCCAACTAGAAACTTCGCAACTAGAAACTCCACAACTAGAAAATCCACAACTAGAAACTCCGTAACTAGAAACCCGAAAACTAGAAACTCCACAACTAGAAACTCCACACCTATAAATTCCACAACTTTAAACTCCACAACTAAAACTCCACAACTAGAAACTCCACAACTAGAAACTCTGCAACTAGAAACTCCTCAACTAGAGTCTCCACAGTTAGAAATTCCACAACTATAAACTCCACAACCAGAAACTCCACAACTAGAGACTCCAAAACTAGAGACAGCACAATTAGAGACTCCGCAACTAGATACTCCAAAACTAGGAACTCTGCAACTAGATAATCTACAACTACAAACTCGAAAACTAAAAACTACAAATAGAAACTCCACAACTAGAGACTTCACAACTAAAAACTCCACAACTAGAAACTCCGCAACTTGAAACTCCACAGCTAGAAACTCTACAACTTGAGACTTCGCAACTAAAGAACACGGCAACTAGAAACTCAACAACTAGAAACTCCACAACTAGAAACACCGCAACTAAAAACTCTGCAACCAGAAATTCCACAGCTTGAAAATCCACAACTAGAAACTCTGCAACTAGAAACTCCGCAAATAGAAACTCCACAGCTAGAAACTCCACAACTACTGACTCCGCAACTAGAAAGTCCACAACCAGAAACTCCGCTACTAGAAACTCACTCCGCAACTAGAGACTCCACAACTAGAAATTCCACAACTAGAAACTCCACAACTACAGACTCCGCAAATAGAAAACTCCGCAACTAGAAATTCCACAACTAGAAACTCCACAACTTGAAAGTCCACAACTAGATACTGCAAAACTACAAATTCCACAACTAGAAACTCCGCAACTAGAAATTCCGCAACTAGAAGCTCCGCAGCAAGAAACTACACGACTTGAGACTTCGCAACTAGAAACTCGGCAACCAGAAACTCAACAACTAGAAACTCCACAACTAGAAACTCCACAGCCAGAAAGTCCACAACTTCAAACCCAACAAATAGATACTCCACAACTACAGACTCCACAACTAGAAACTCCACAACTAGAAACTCCACAACCAGAAACTTCGCAACTAGAAACTCCACAGCTAGAAAATCCACAATTAGAAACTCCAAAACTAGAAACTCCACAACTACAGACTCCGCAACTACAAAACTCCGCAACTAGAAACTCCACAACTAGACGATTCGCAACTAATAACTCTACAACTTCAAAATCCAAAACTATCAACTCCACAACTTGAAACGCCGCTACTAGATACTCCACAACTACAAACTCCACAACTAGAAAACTCCGAAACTAGAAACCCTGCAACTAGAAACTCCACAGCTAGAAACTCCAACTAGAAACTCCACAACTAGAGACTCCACAACTAGAGACTCCACAACTAAAAACTCCACAACTAGAAACTCCACAACTTGAAACTCCGCAACTAGAACTCCGCAACTAGAAACTCCACGGCTGGAAAACTCCGGAACTAGAAACTCTGCAACTAGAAACTCCGCAACTAGAAACTCCACAACTTGAAACACCACAACTATATACCCCACAACTACACAATCCACAACTAGAAACTCCGCAACTAGAAACTCCCTAACTAGAAGCTCGGAAACTAGAAACTCAGCAGCTAAAAACTCCATGACTTTAAACTTCGCAACTAGAAACTCGACAACTAGAAACTCAACTAATAGAAACTCCACAACTACAAACTCCACAACTAGAAACTGCGCAACTAGAAACTCCACAACTAGAAACTCCACAACAAGAAACTCCACAACTTGAAACTCCGCAACTAGAAACTCCGCCACTAGGATCTTCACAACTAGAAAACTCCGCAACTAGAAACTCTGCAACTAGAAACTCCGCAACTAGAAACTCCACAACTAGAACTTCCACAACTAGAGACTCAACAACTAGAGACTCAACAACTAGAGACTCCTCAACTAAAAGCTCCACAACTAGAAACTCCATTACTAGAAACTCAGTAAGTAGAAACCCGAAAACCAGAAACTCCACACCTATAAATTCCACAACCAGAAACTCCACAACCAGAAACTCCACTACTTGAAACTCCGCAACTAGAAACTCCACAACTAGAAAACTCCGCAACTAGAAACCCTGCAACTAGAAACTCCACAGCTAGAAACTCCACAACTAGAAACTGCACAACTACAGACTCCACAACTAGAAACTCCACAACTACAGACTCCACAGCTAGAGACTGCACAACTAGAGACTCCGCCACTAGAATCTCCACAGCTAGAAACAACGCAAGTAGAAACTCCACAACTTGAAGCTCCACAACTAGAAACTCCGCAACTAGAAACTCCACAACTAGAAAACTCCGCAACTAGAAACTCTGCAACTAGAAACTCCGCAACTAGAAACTCCACAACTTGAAACACCACAACTATATACTCCACAACTACAAATTCCACAACTAGAAACTCCACAACTAGAAACTCCACAACTTGGAACTCCGCGACTAGAAACTCCGCCACTAGAATCTCCACAAATAGAAAACTCCGCAACTAGAAACTCTGCATCTAGAAAATCCGCAACTAGAAACTCCACAGCTACAAACACCACAAATGGAAACTCCACAAGTAGATACTCCACAACTAGAAACTGAACAACTACGAACCCCACAACTACGAACCCCACAACTAGAAACTCCACAACTAGAAACTCAACAACTTGAGACTTCGCAACTAGAAACTCCACAACTAGAAACTCCCCAACTAGAGACTCCACAACTAGAAACTCGACAACTAGAAACTCAACAACTACAAACCTCACAACTAGAAACTCCACAACTAGAAACTCCGCAACTAGAAACTCCACAGACAGAAAATCCACAACTAGAAGCTCCGCAACAAGAAACTCCACAGCCAGAGACTCCACAGCTAGAGACTGCACAACTAGAGACTCCGCAACTTGAAACTCCACAGCTAGAAACTCCACAACTAGAAACTCCACAACCAGAGACTCCAAAACCAGAAACTGCACAACTAGAGACTCCGCCACTAGAAACTCCACAACTAGAAACTCCACAACCAGGAACTCCAAAACCAGAGACTGCACAACTAGAGACTCCGCAACTAGAAACTCCACAGCTAGAAACTCCGCAACTAGAAACTCCACAACTAGACACTCCGCAACTAGAAACTCGACAACTGAAAACTCTGCAACTAGAAAATCCGCAACTATAAACTAAGGTAGAAACTCCCCAACTAGAAACTTCGCAACTAGAAACTCCACAACTCGAAAATCCACAACTAGAAACTTCACAACTAGAAACTCCCCATCAAGAAGCTCTACAATTAGAAACTCCACAACTAAAAACTCCACAACTAGAAACTCCACAACTAGAAACTCCACAACTTGAAACTCCGCAACTAGAAACTCCGCAACTAGAAACTCCACAACTAGAAAACTCCGAAACTAGAAACCCTGCAACTAGAAACTCCACAACTAGAAACTCCACAAGTAGACACTCCACAAGTAGACACTCCACAACTAGAAACTCCACAACTAGAGACTCCACAACTAAAACTCCACAACTAGAAACTACACAACTTGAAACTCCGCAACTAGAAACTCCGCAACTAGAAACTGCACAACTAGAAAACTCCGCAACTAGAAACCCTGCAACTAGAAACTCCACAGCTAGAAACTCCACAACTTCAAACTCCGCAACTAGAAACTCCACAACTACAGACTCCAAAACTAGAGACTGCACAACTAGAGACTCCGCCACTAGAATCTCCACAGCTAGAAACTTTGCAACTAGAAACTCTACAACTAGAGACTCTGCAACTAGAAACTCCACAACTTGAAGTTCCACAACTAGAAACTCCACAACTAGAAATTCCACAACTAGAGACTCAACAACTAGAGACTCCTCAACTAAAAGCTCCGCAACTAGAAACTCCGTAACTAGAAATTCCACAACTAGAAACTCGACAACTACAGACTCCGCAACTAGAAAACTCCGCAACTAGAAACTCCACAACTAGAAACTCCACAACTTGAAAGCCCACAACTAGATACTCCACAACAACAAACTCCAAAACTAGAAACTCCACAACTGGAAACTCCACAACTTGAAGCTCCACAACTAGAAACTCCGCAACTAGAAACTCCACAACTAGAAAACTCCGCAACTAGAAACTCTGCAACTAGAAACTCCGCCACTAGAAACTCCACAACTTGAAACACCACAACTATACATTCCACAACTACAAATTCCACAACTAGAAACTCCACAACTAGAGACTCCACAACTAAAAACTCCACAACTAGAAACTCCGCAACTAGAAACTCCGCAACTAGAAACTCCACAGCTAGAAACTCTACAACTTGAGACTTCGCAACTAAAGAACTCGGCAACTAGAAACTCAACAACTAGAAACTCCACAACTAGAAACACCGCAACTGAAAACTCTGCAACCAGAAATTCCACAGCTAGAAAATCCACAACTAGAAACTCTGCAACTAGAAACTCCGCCAATAGAAACTCCAAAGCTAGAAAATTAACAACTAGAAACTCCACAACTAGAAACTCCACAACTTGAAAGTCCACAACTAGATACTCCACAACTAGAAACTCCACAACTAGAAACTCCACAACAAGAAACTCCACAACTAGAAACTCCGCAACTAGAAACTCCACAACTAGAAAACTCCGGAACTAGAAACTCTGCAACTAGAAACTCCGCAACTAGAAACTCCACAACTTGAAACACCACAACTATATACTCCACAACTACAAAATCCACAACTAGAAACTCCGCAACTAGAAACTCTACAGCTAGAAACTCCACGACTTGAGATTTCGCAACTAGAAACTCGGCAACTGGAAACTCAACTACTAGAAACTCAACAACTAGAAACTCCACAAATAGAAACTCCACAACTTGAAACCCAACAAATAGATACTCCACAACTGCAGACTCCAGAACTAGAAACTCCACAACCAGAAACTCCGCAACTAAAAACTCCGCAACCAGAAACTCCACAGCTAGAAAATCCACAACTAGAAACTCCACAACTTGAAACTCCGCAACTAGAAACTCCGCCACTAGAATCTCCACAACTAGAAAACTCCGCTACTAGAAACTCTGCAACTACAAACTCCGCAACGAAAAACTCCACAGCTAGAAACTCCACAACTGGAAACTCCCCAAATAGAGACTTCACAAATAGAAACTCCACAACTACGAACTCCACAACTACGAACACCACAACTAGAAACTCCGCAACTAGAAACTCCACAGCTAGAAAATCCACAACTAGAAACTCCACAACTAGAAACTCCACAACTACTGACTCCGCAACTAGAAACTCCACAACCAGAAACTCCGCAACTAGAAACTCACTCCGCAACTAGAGACTCCACAACTAGAAATTCTACAACTAGAAACTCTGCAACTAGAAACTCCGCAACTAGAAACTACACAGCTAGAAACTCCACAACTGGAAACTCCACAACTAGAGACTCCAAAACTAGAAACTGCACAACTACGAACCCCACAACAACGAACCCCAGAACTAGAAGCTCCACAACTAGAAACTCCGCAACTAGAAGCTCCGCAACTAGAATCTCCACAGCTAGAAACTGCACGACTTGAGATTTCGCAACTAGAAACTCGGCAACTAGAAACTCAACTACTAGAAGTTCAACAACTAGAAACTCCACAACTAGATACTCCACAACTTGAAACCCAACAAATAGATACTCCACAACTAGAGACTCCACAACTAGAAACTCTACAACCAGAAACTCCGCAACTAAAAACTTCGCAACTAGAAACTCCACAGCTAGAAAATCCACAACTAGAAACTCCACAACGAGAAACTCCACAACTTGAAACTCCGCAACTAGAAACTCCGCCACTAGAATCTCCACAGACAAAAAATCCACAACTAGAAACTCCGCAACAAGAAACTCCACAGCCAGAGACTCCACAGCTAGAGACTGCACACTTAGAGACTCCGCAACTTGAAACTCCACAGCTAGAAACTCCACAACTAGAAACTCCACAACCAGAGACTCCAAAACCAGAAACTGCACAACTAGAGACTCCGCAACTAGAAACTCCACAACTAGAAACTCCACAACCAGAAACTCCAAAACCAGAGACTGCACAACTAGAGACTCCGCAACTAGAAACTCCACAGCTAGAAACTCCGCAACTAGAAACTCCAAAACTAGACACTCCGCAACTAGAAACTCGACAACTTAAAACTCTGCAACTAGAAAATCCGCAACTATAAACTCAAGTAGAAACTCCCGAACTAGAAACTTCGCAACTAGAAACTCCACAACTCGAAAATCCACAACTAGAAACTTCACAACTAGAAACTCCCCATCAAGAAGCTCCACAATTAGAAACTCCACAACTAAAAAATCCACAACTAGAAACTCCACAACTAGAAACTCCACAACTTGAAACTCCGCAACTAGAAATTCCGCAACTAGAAACATCACTACTAGAAAACTCCGAAACTAGAAACCCTGCAACTAGAAACTCCACAACTAGAAACTCCACAAGTAGACACTCCACAAATAGACACTCCACAACTAGAAACTCCACAACTAGAGACTCCACAACTAAAAACTTCACAACTAGAAACTCCACAACTTGAAACTCCGCAACTAGAAACTCCGCAACTAGAAACTGCAAAACTAGAAAACTCCGCAACTAGAAACCCCGCAACTAGAAACTCCACAGCTAGAAGCTCCACAACTTCAAACTCCGCAACTAGAAACTCCACAACTACAGACTCCAGAACTAGAGACTGCACAACTAGAGACTCCGCCACTAGAATCTCCACAGCTAGAAACTTTGCAACTAGAAACAGTACAACTAGAGACTCTGCAACTAGAAACTCAACAACTTGAAGTTCCACAACTAGAAACTCCACAACTAGAAATTCCACAACTAGAGACTCAACAACTAGAGACTCCTCAACTAAAAGCTCCACAACTAGAAACTCTGTAACTCGAAATTCCACAATTAGAAACTCGACAACTACAGACTCCGCAACTAGAAAACTCCGCAACTAGAAACTCCACAACTAGAAACTCCACAACTTGAAAGCCCACAACTAGATACTCCACAACAACAAACTCCAAAACTAGAAACTCCACAACTAGAAACTCCACAACTTGAAGCTCCACAACTAGAAACTCCGCAACTAGAAACTCCACAACTAGAAAACTCCGCAACTAGAAACTCTGCAACTAGAAACTCCGCCACTAGAAACTCCACAACTTGAAACACCACAACTATATATTCCACAACTACAAATTCCACAACTAGAAGCTCCGCAAATAGAAACTCCGCAAATAAAAGCTCCGCAACTAGAAACTCCACAGCTAAAAACTCCACGACTTGAGACTTCGCAACTAGAAACTCGGCAACTAGAAACTCAACTACTAGAAAATCCACAACTAGAAACTCCACAACTAGAAACTCCACAATTTGAAACCCAACAAATAGATACTCCACAACTACAGACTCCACAACTGGAAACTCCACAACTAGAAACTTCACAACAAGAAACTCGACAACTAGAAACTCCACAACTACGAACCTCACAACTAGAAACTCCACAACTAGAAACTCCGCAACTAGAAACTCTACAGCCAGAAACTCCAAAACTAGAAACTCCACATCTAGAAACTCCGACACAAGAAACTCCGCAACTAGAAACTCCACAACTAGAACTTCCACAACTAGAGACTCAACAACTAGAGACTCCTCAACTAAAAGCTCCACAACTAGAAACTCCACAACTAAAAACTCCACAACTAGAAACTCCACAACTAGAGACTCCAAAACTAGAAACTGCACAACTACGAACCCCACAACAACGAACCCCAGAACTAGAAGCTCCACAACTAGAAACTCCGCAACTAGAAGCTCCGCAACTAGAATCTCCACAGCTAGAAACTGACGACTTGAGATTTCGCAACCAGAAACTCGGCAACTAGAAACTCAACTACTAGAAATTCAACAACTAGAAACTCCACAACTAGAAACTCCACAACTTGAAACCCAACAAATATATACTCCACAACTACAGACTCCACAACTAGAAACTCTACAACCAGAAACTCCGCAACTAAAAACTTCGCAACTAGAAACTCCGCAACTAGAAACTCCACAACTAGAAAACTTCGACACTAGAAACCCTGCAACTAGAAACTCCACAGCTAGAAACTCCACAACTAGAAACTCCACAAGTACACACTCCACAACTAGAAACTCCACAACTAGAGACTCCACAACTAGAGACTCCGCAACTAGAAACTCCACAACTTGAAACTCTGCAACTAGAAACTCCACAACTAGAGACTCAACAACTAGAGACTCCTCAACTAAAAGCTCCACAACTAGAAACTCCGTAACTAGAAATTCCACAACTAGAAACTCCACAACTACAGACTCCGCCACTAGAAAACTCCGCAACTAGAAACTCCACAACTAGAAACTCCACAACCTGAAAGCCCACAACTGGATACTCCACAACTACAAACTCCACAACTAGAAACTCCACAACTAGAAACTCCACAACTTGAAGCTCCACAACTAGAAACTCCACAACTAGAAACTCCACAACTAGAACTTCCACAACTAGAGACTCAACAACTAGAGACTCCTCAACTAAAAGCTCCACAACTAGAAACACCACAACTAGAAACACCACAACTAGAAACTCCGTAACTAGAAACCCGAAAACTAGAAACTCCACACCTATAAATTCCACAACTTTAAACTCCACAACTAAAACTCCACAACTAGAAACTCCAAAACTTGAGAGTTCGCAACTAAAAACTCCACAACTAGGAACTCCACAACTAGAGACTCCACAACTAGAAGCTCCACCACTAGAAACTCCACAACTACGATCCTCAAAACTAGAAACTACACAACTAGAAACTCCGCAACTGGAAACTTTACAGCCAGAAACTCCCCACTAGAAACTCCACAACTAGAATCTCTACAACTAGAAACTCCGCAACGGGAAACTATGCAACAAGAAACTCCGCAACTAGAAACTCCACAGCTAGAAATCCCACAACTATAAACTTCACAACTAGCAACTCAACAACTATAGACTGCACAACTAGAGACTCCGCATCTAGAAACTCCACAGCTAGTAACTCCACAACTAAAAACTCCACAACTGGAACCTCCGCAACTAGAAACTCCGCAACTAGAAACTCCACAGCTAGAAACTCCACAACTAGACACTCAACAACTAGAAACTCCACACCTATAAATTCCACAACTTGAAAATCTACAACTAAAACTCCACAACTAGAAACTCCACAACTATAAACTCTGCAACTAGAATCTCTGCAACTAGAAACTCCGCAACTAGAAACTATGCAACAAGAAACTCCGCAACTAGAAACTCCACAGCTAGAAATCCCACAACTATAAACTTCACAACTAGCAACTCAACAACTATAGACTGCACAACTAGAGACTCCGGAACTAGAAACTCCACAGCTAGTAACACCGCAACTAGAAACTCCACAACTTGAAACTCCGCCACTAGAATCTCCACAACTAGAAAACTCCGCAACTAGAAACTCTGCCACTAGAAACTCCACAACTAGAAACTCCACAGCTAGAAACCCCTCAACTTGAAACACCACAACTAGATACTCCACAACTACAAATTCAACAACTAGAAATTCCACATCTGGAAACTCCACAGCTAGAAAGTCCACAACTAGAAACCCTGCAACTAGAAACTTTACAGCTAGAAACTCCACAACTTGAGACTTCGCAAATAGAAACTCATCAACTGGAAACTAAACCACTAGAAACTCCACAACTTGAGACTTCGCAAATAGAAACTCGTCAACTAGAAACTCAACAACTAGAAACACCACAGCTAGAAACTCCACAACTAGAAACTCCAAAACTTGAGAGTTCGCTACTAAAAACTCCACAAGTAGAAACTCCACAACTAGAGACTCCACAACTAGAAGCTCAACCACTAGAAACTCCACAACTACGATCCTCACAACTAGAAACTCCTCAAATAGAAACTCCGCAACTGGAAACTCCACAGCCAGAAACTCCCCACTAGAAACTCCACAACTAGAATCTCGGCAACTAGAAACTCCGCAACTAGAAACTATGCAACAAGAAACTCCGCAACTAGAAACTCCACAGCTAGAAATCCCACAACTATAAACTTCACAACTAGCAACTCAACAACTATAGACTGCACAACTAGAGACTCCGCATCTCGAAACTCCACAGCTAGTAACTCCGCAACTAGAAACTCCACAACTTGAAACTCCGCCACAAGAATCTTCACAACTAGAAAACTCTGCAACTAGAAACTCTGCCACTAGAAACTCCTCAACTAGAAACTCCACAACTAGAAACTCCACAACTAGAAACTCTGCAACTGAAAACTCCACAGCTAGAAACTCCACAACTTGAGACTTCGCAACAAGAAACTCGGCAACTAGAATCTCCACAACTAGAAACTCTGCAACTAGAAACTTCGCAACTACAAACTCCGCAACTAGAAACTCCACAGCTAGAAACTCCACAACTTGAGACTTCGCAAATAGAAACTCGTCAACTAGAAACTCAACAACTAGAAACTCCACAGCTAGAAACTCCACAACTAGAAACTCCACAACTTGAGAGTTCGCAACTAGAAACTCCACAACTAGAAACTCCACAACTAAAGACTCCTACTCTAGAAACTCCACCACTAGAAACTCCACTACTAATAACTCTACAACTTCAAAATCCAAAACTATCAACTCCACAACTTGAAACGCCGCTACTAGATACTCCACAACTACAAACTCCACAACTAGAAAACTCCGAAACTAGAAACCCTGCAACTAGAAACTCGACAACTAGAAACTCAACTAATAGAAACTCCACAACTACAAACTCCACAACTAGAAACTGCGCAACTAGAAACTCCACAACTAGAAACTCCACAACAAGAAACTCCACAACTTGAAACTCCGCAACTAGAAACTCCGCCACTAGGATCTCCACAACTAGAAAACTCCGCAACTAGAAACTCTGCAACTAGAAACTCCGCAACTAGAAACTCCACAACTAGAACTTCCACAACTAGAGACTCAACAACTAGAGACTCAACAACTAGAGACTCCTCAACTAAAAGCTCCACAACTAGAAACTCCATTACTAGAAACTCAGTAAGTAGAAACCCGAAAACCAGAAACTCCACACCTATAAATTCCACAACCAGAAACTCCACAACCAGAAACTCCACAACTTGAAACTCCGCAACTAGAAACTCCACAACTAGAAAACTCCGCAACCAGAAACCCTGCAACTAGAAACTCCACAGCTAGAAACTCCACAACTAGAAACTGCACAACTACAGACTCCACAACTAGAAACTCCACAACTACAGACTCCACAGCTAGAGACTGCACAACTAGAGACTCCGCCACTAGAATCTCGACAGCTAGAAACAACGCAAGTAGAAACTCCACAACTTGAAGCTCCACAACTAGAAACTCCGCAACTAGAAACTCCACAACTAGAAAACTCCGCAACTAGAAACTCTGCAACTAGAAACTCCGCAACTAGAAACTCCACAACTTGAAACACCACAACTATATACTCCACAACTACAAATTCCACAACTAGAAACTCCACAACTAGAAACTCCACAACTTGGAACTCCGCGACTAGAAACTCCGCCACTAGAATCTCCACAAATAGAAAACTCCGCAACTAGAAACTCTGCATCTAGAAAATCCGCAACTAGAAACTCCACAGCTACAAACACCACAAATGGAAACTCCACAAGTAGATACTCCACAACTAGAAACTGAACAACTACGAACCCCACAACTACGAACCCCACAACTAGAAACTCCACAACTAGAATCTCAACAACTTGAGACTTCGCAACTAGAAACTCCCCAACTAGAGACTCCACAACTAGAAACTCGACAACTAGAAACTCAACAACTACAAACCTTACAACTAGAAACTCCGCAACTAGAAACTCCACAGACAGAAAATCCACAACTAGAAGCTCCGCAACAAGAAACTCCACAGCCAGAGACTCCACAGCTAGAGACTGCACAACTAGAGACTCCGCAACTTGAAACTCCACAGCTAGAAACTCCACAACTAGAAACTCCACAACTTGAAACTCCGCAACTAGAAACTCCGCAACTAGAAACTCCACAACTAGAAAACTTCGACACTAGAAACCCTGCAACTAGAAACTCCACAGCTAGAAACTCCACAACTAGAAACTCCACAAGTAGACACTCCACAACTAGAAACTCCACAACTAGAGACTCCACAACTAGAGACTCCGCAACTAGAAACTCCACAACTTGAAACTCTGCAACTAGAAACTCCACAACTAGAGACTCAACAACTAGAGACTCCTCAACTAAAAGCTCCACAACTAGAAACTCCGTAACTAGAAATTCCACAACTAGAAACTCCACAACTACAGACTCCGCCACTAGAAAACTCCGCAACTAGAAACTCCACAACTAGAAACTCCACAACTTGAAAGCCCACAACTAGATACTCCACAACTACAAACTCCACAACTAGAAACTCCACAACTAGAAACTCCACAACTTGAAGCTCCACAACTAGAAACTCCACAACTAGAAGCTCCACAACTAGAAAACTCCGCAACTAGAAACTCTTCAACTAGAAACTCCGCCACTAGAAACTCCAAAACTAGAACTTCCACAACTAGAGACTCAACAACTAGAGACTCCTCAACTAAAAGCTCCACAACTAGAAACACCACAACTAGAAACACCACAACTAGAAACTCCGTAACTAGAAACCCGGAAACTAGAAACTCCACACCTATAAATTCCACAACTTTAAACTCCACAACTAAAACTCCACAACTAGAAACTCCACAACTAGAAACTCTGCAACTAGAAACTCCGCAACTAGAATCTCCACAGTTAGAAATTCCACAACAATAAACTCCACAACCAGAAACTCCACAACTAGAGACTCCAAAACTAGAGACTGCACAATTAGACACTACGCAACTAGATACTCCAAAACTAGGAACTCTGCAACTAGAAATTCTACAACTACAAACTCGAAAACTAAAAACTACAAATAGAAACTCCACAACTAGAAACTCCACAAGTAGACACGCCACAACTAGAAACTCCACAACTAGAGACTCCACAACTAAAAACTCCACAACTAGAAACTCCGCAACTAGAAACTCCACAGCTAGAAACTCTACAACTTGAGAATTCGCAACTAAAGAACTCGGCAACTAGAAACTCAACAACTAGAAACTCCACAACTAGAAACACCGCAACTAAAAACTCTGGAACCAGAAATTCCACAGCTAGAAAATCCACAACTAGAAACTCTGCAACTAGAAACTCCGCAAATAGAAACTCCACAGCTAGAAAATTCACAAATAGAAACTCCACAACTAGAAACTCCACAACTACTGACTCCGCAACTAGAAACTCCACAAACAGAAACTCCGCAACTAGAAACTCACTCCGCAACTAGAAACTCCACAACTAGAAATTCCACGACTAGAAACTCCACAACTACAGACTCCGCAACTAGAAAACTCCGCAACTAGAAACTCCACAACTAGAAACTCCACAACTTGAAAGTCCACAACTAGATACTCCACAACTACAAACTCTGCAACTAGAAACTCCGCAACTAGAAACTCTGCAACTAGAAACTCCACAGCTATACTCCACAACTTGAAACACCACAACTAGATACTCCACAGCTACAAATTCCACAACTAGAAACTCCGCAACTAGAAATTCCGCAACTAGAAGCTCCGCAACTAGAAACTCCGCAGCAAGAAACTACACGACTTGAGACTTCGCAACTAGAAACTCCACAGCCAGAAACTCCACAACTTCAAACCCAACAAATAGATACTCCACAACTAAAGACTCCACAACTAGAAACTCCAAAACTAGAAACTCCACAACCAGAAACTCCGCAACTAGAAACTCCACAGCTAGAAAATCCACAAATAGAAACTCCAAAACTAGAAACTCCACAACTACAGACTCCGCAACTACAAAACTCCGCAACTAGAAACTCCACAGCTAGAAAATCCACAAATAGAAACTCCAAAACTAGAAACTCCACAACTACAGACTCCGCAACTACAAAACTCCGCAACTAGAAACTCCACAGCTAGAAAATCCACAACTAGAAACTCCGCAACTAGAAACTCCACAACCAGAAACTCCGCAACTAGAAACTCACTCCGCAACTAGAGACTCCACAACTAGAAATTCTACAACTAGAAACTCCACAACTTGAAACACCACAACTATATACTCCACAACTACAAAATCCACAACTAGAAACTCTGCAACTAGAAACTCCGCAACTAGAAACTCCACAGCTAGAAACTCCACAACTGGAAACTCCACAACTAGAGACTCCAAAACTAGAAACTGCACAACTACGAACCCCACAACAACGAACCCCAGAACTAGAAGCTCCACAACTAGAAACTCCGCAACTAGAAGCTCCGCAACTAGAATCTCCACAGCTAGAAACTGCACGACTTGAGATTTCGCAACTAGAATCTCGGCAACTAGAAACTCAACTACTAGAAGTTCAACAACTAGAAACTCCACAACTAGATACTCCACAACTTGAAACCCAACAAATAGATACTCCACAACTACAGACTCCACAACTAGAAACTCTACAACCAGAAACTCCGCAACTAAATACTTCGCAACTAGAAACTCCACAGCTAGAAAATCCACAACTAGAAACTCCACAACGAGAAACTCCACAACTTGAAACTCCGCAACTAGAAACTCCGCCACTAGAATCTCCACAGACAGAAAATCCACAACTAGAAACTCCGCAACAAGAAACTCCACAGCCAGAGACTCCACAGCTAGAGACTACACACTTAGAGACTCCGCAACTTGAAACTTCACAGCTAGAAACTCCACAACTAGAAACTCCACAACCAGAGACTCCAAAACCAGAAACTGCACAACTAGAGACTCCGCAACTAGAAACTCCACAACTAGAAACTCCACAACCAGAAACTCCAAAACCAGAGACTGCACAACTAGAGACTCCGCAACTAGAAACTCCACAGCTAGAAACTCCGCAACTAGAAACTCCACAACTAGACACTCCGCAACTAGAAACTCGACAACTTAAAACTCTGCAACTAGAAAATCCGCAAATATAAACTCAAGTAGAAACTCCCCAGCTAGAAACTTCGCAAGTAGAAACTCCACAACTCGAAAATCCACAACTAGAAACTTCACAACTAGAAACTCCCCATCAAGAAGCTCCACAATTAGAAACTCCACAACTAAAAAATCCACAACTAGAAACTCCACAACTAGAAACTCCACAACTTGAAACTCCGCAACTAGAAACTCCGCAACTAGAAACACCACAACTAGAAAACTCCGAAACTAGAAACCCTGCAACTAGAAACTCCACAACTAGAAACTCCACAAGTAGACACTCCACAAATAGACACTCCACAACTAGAAACTCCACAACTAGAGACTCCACAACTAAAAACTTCACAACTAGAAACTCCACAACTTGAAACTCCGCAACTGGAAACTCCGCAACTAGAAACTGCAAAACTAGAAAACTCCGCAACTAGAAACCCTGCAACTAGAAACTCCACAGCTAGAAACTCCACAACTTCAAACTCCGCAACTAGAAACTCCACAACTACACACTCCAGAACTAGAGACTGCACAACTAGAGACTCCGCCACTAGAGTCTCCACAGCTAGAAACTTTGCAACTAGAAACAGTACAACTAGAGACTCTGCAACTAGAAACTCAACAACTTGAAGTTCCACAACTAGAAACTCCACAACTAGAAATTCCACAACTAGAGACTCAACAACTAGAGACTCCTCAACTAAAAGCTCCACAACTAGAAACTCTGTAACTAGAAATTCCACAATTAGAAACTCGACAACTACAGACTCCGCAACTAGAAAACTCCGCAACTAGAAACTCCACAACTAGAAACTCCACAACTTGAAAGCCCACAACTAGATACTCCACAACAACAAACTCCAAAACTAGAAACTCCACAACTAGAAACTCCACAACTTGAAGCTCCACAACTAGAAACTCCGCAACTAGAAACTCCACAACTAGAAAACTCCGCAACTAGAAACTCTGCAACTAGAAACTCCGCCACTAGAAACTCCACAACTTGAAACACCACAACTATATATTCCACAACTACAAATTCCACAACTAGAAGCTCCGCAAATAGAAACTCCGCAAATAAAAGCTCCGCAACTAGAAACTCCACAGCTAAAAACTCCACGACTTGAGAATTCGCAACTAGAAACTCGGCAACTAGAAACTCAACTACTAGAAAATCCACAACTAGAAACTCCACAACTAGAAACTCCACAATTTGAAACCCAACAAATAGATACTCCACAACTACAGACTCCACCACTGGAAACTCCACAACTAGAAACTTCACAACAAAAAACTCGACAACTAGAAACTCCACAACTACGAACCTCACAACTAGAAACTCCACAACTAGAAACTCCGCAACTAGAAACTCTACAGCCAGAAACTCCAAAACTAGAAACTCCACATCTAGAAACTCCGACACAAGAAACTCCGCAACTAGAAACTCCACAACTAGAACTTCCACAACTAGAGACTCAACAACTAGAGACTCCTCAACTAAAAGCTCCACAACTAGAAACTCCACAACTAAAAACTCCACAACTAGAAACTCCACAACTAGAGACTCCAAAACTAGAAACTGCACAACTACGAACCCCACAACAACGAACCCCAGAACTAGAAGCTACACAACTAGAAACTCCGCAACTAGAAGCTCCGCAACTAGAATCTCCACAGCTAGAAACTGCACGACTTGAGATTTCGCAACTAGAAACTCGGCAACTGGAAACTCAACTACTAGAAATTCAACAACTAGAAACTCCACAACTAGAAACTCCACAACTTGAAACCCAACAAATATATACTCCACAACTACAGACTCCACAACTAGAAACTCTACAACCAGAAACTCCGCAACTAAAAACTTCGCAACTAGAAACTCCACAGCTAGAAAATCCACAACTAGAAACTCCACAACGAGAAACTCCACAACTTGAAACTCCGCAACTAGAAACTCCGCCACTAGAATCTCCACAGACAGAAAATCCACAACTAGAAACTCCGCAACAAGAAACTCCACAACTAGAAACTCCACAACCAGAAACTCCAAAACCAGAGACTGCACAACTAGAGACTCCGCAACTAGAAACTCCACAGCTAGAAACTCCGCAACTAGAAACTCCACAACTAGACACTCCGCAACTAGAAACTCGACAACTTAAAACTCTGCAACTAGAAAATCCGCAACTATAAACTCAAGTAGAAACTCCCCAACTAGAAACTTCGCAACTAGAAACTCCACAACTCGAAAATCCACAACTAGAAACTTCACAACTATAAACTCCCCATCAAGAAGCTCCACAATTAGAAACTCCACAACTAAAAACTCCACAACTAGAAACTCCACAACTAGAAACTCCACAACTTGAAACTCCGCAACTAGAAACTCCGCAACTAGAAACTCCACAACTTGAAAACTCCGAAACTAGAAACCCTGCAACTAGAAACTCCACAAGTAGACACTCCACAAGTAGACACTCCACAACTAGAAACTCCACAACTAGAGACTCCACAACTAAAAACTCCACAACTAGAAACTCCACAACTTGAAACTCCGCAACTAGAAACTCCGCAACTAGAAACTGCACAACTAGAAAACTCCGCAACTAGAAACCCTGCAACTAGAAACTCCACAGCTAGAAACTCCACAACTTCAAACTCCGCAACTAGAAACTCCACAACTACAGACTCCAGAACTAGAGACTGCACAACTAGAGACTCCGCCACTAGAATCTCCACAGCTAGAAACTTTGCAACTAGAAACTCTACAACTAGAGACTCTGCAACTAGAAACTCCACAACTTGAAGTTCCACAAGTAGAAACTCCACAACTAGAAATTCCACAACTAGAGACTCAACAACTAGAGACTCCTCAACTAAAAGCTCCACAACTAGAAACTCCGTAACTAGAAATTCCACAACTAGAAACTCGACAACTACAGACTCCGCAACTAGAAAACTCCGCAACTAGAAACTCCACAACTAGAAACTCCACAACTTGAAAGCCCACAACTAGATACTCCACAACAACAAACTCCAAAACTAGAAACTCCACAACTGGAAACTCCACAACTTGAAGCTCCACAACTAGAAAATCCGCAACTAGAAACTCCACAACTAGAAAACTCCGCAACTAGAAACTCTGCAACTAGAAACTCCGCCACTAGAAACTCCACAACTTGAAACACCACAACTATATAGTCCACAACTACAAATTCCACAACTAGAAACTCCACAACTAGAGACTCCACAACTAAAAACTCCACAACTAGAAACTCCGCAACTAGAAACTCCGCAACTAGAAACTCCACAGCTAGAAACTCTACAACTTGAGACTTCGCAACTAAAGAACTCGGCAACTAGAAACTCAACAACTAGAAACTCCAAAACTAGAAACACCGCAACTAAAAACTCTGCAACCAGAAATTCCACAGCTAGAAAATCCACAACTAGAAACTCTGCAACTAGAAACTCCGCCAATAGAAACTCCAAAGCTAGAAAATTAACAACTAGAAACTCCACAACTAGAAACTCCACAACTTGAAAGTCCACAACTAGATACTCCACAACTACAAACTCCACAACTAGAAACTCCACAACGAGAAACTCCACAACTAGAAACTCCGCAACTAGAAACTCCACAACTAGAAAACTCCGGAACTAGAAACTCTGCAACTAGAAACTCCGCAACTAGAAACTCCACAACTTGAAACACCACAACTATATACTCCACAAGTACAAAATCCACAACTAGAAACTCCGCAACTAGAAACTCCACAGCTAGAAACTCCACGACTTGAGATTTCGCAACTAGAAACTCGGCAACTGGAAACTCAACTACTAGAAACTCAACAACTAGAAACTCCACAACTAGAAACTCCACAACTTGAAACCCAACAAATAGATACTCCACAACTACAGACTCCAGAACTAGAAACTCCACAACCAGAAACTCCGCAACTAAAAACTCCGCAACCAGAAACTCCACAGCTAGAAAATCCACAACTAGAAACTCCACAACTTGAAACTCCGCAACTAGAAACTCCGCCACTAGAATCTCCGCAACTAGAAAACTCCGCTACTAGAAACTCTGCAACTAGAAACTCCGCAACGAAAAACTCCACAGCTAGAAACTCCACAACTGGAAACTCCCCAACTAGAGACTTCACAAATAGAAACTCCCCAACTACGAACTCCACAACTACGAACACCACAACTAGAAACTCCGCAACTAGAAACTCCACAGCTAGAAAATCGACAACTAGAAACTCCACAACTAGAAACTCCACAACTACTGACTCCGCAACTGGAAACTCCACAACCAGAAACTCCGCAACTAGAAACTCTACAGCCAGAAACTCCAAAACTAGAAACTCCACATCTAGAAACTCCGACACAAGAAACTCCGCAACTAGAAACTCCACAACTAGAACTTCCACAACTAGAGACTCAACAACTAGAGACTCCTCAACTAAAAGCTCCACAACTAGAAACTCCACAACTAAAAACTCCACAACTAGAAACTCCACAACTAGAGACTCCAAAACTAGAAACTGCACAACTACGAACCCCACAACAACGAACCCCAGAACTAGAAGCTCCACAACTAGAAACTCCGCAACTAGAAGCTCCGCAACTAGAATCTCCACAGCTAGAAACTGACGACTTGAGATTTCGCAACCAGAAACTCGGCAACTAGAAACTCAACTACTAGAAATTCAACAACTAGAAACTCCACAACTAGAAACTCCACAACTTGAAACCCAACAAATATATACTCCACAACTACAGACTCCACAACTAGAAACTCTACAACCAGAAACTCCGCAACTAAAAACTTCGCAACTAGAAACTCCGCAACTAGAAACTCCACAACTAGAAAACTTCGACACTAGAAACCCTGCAACTAGAAACTCCACAGCTAGAAACTCCACAACTAGAAACTCCACAAGTACACACTCCACAACTAGAAACTCCACAACTAGAGACTCCACAACTAGAGACTCCGCAACTAGAAACTCCACAACTTGAAACTCTGCAACTAGAAACTCCACAACTAGAGACTCAACAACTAGAGACTCCTCAACTAAAAGCTCCACAACTAGAAACTCCGTAACTAGAAATTCCACAACTAGAAACTCCACAACTACAGACTCCGCCACTAGAAAACTCCGCAACTAGAAACTCCACAACTAGAAACTCCACAACCTGAAAGCCCACAACTGGATACTCCACAACTACAAACTCCACAACTAGAAACTCCACAACTAGAAACTCCACAACTTGAAGCTCCACAACTAGAAACTCCACAACTAGAAACTCCACAACTAGAACTTCCACAACTAGAGACTCAACAACTAGAGACTCCTCAACTAAAAGCTCCACAACTAGAAACACCACAACTAGAAACACCACAACTAGAAACTCCGTAACTAGAAACCCGAAAACTAGAAACTCCACACCTATAAATTCCACAACTTTAAACTCCACAACTAAAACTCCACAACTAGAAACTCCAAAACTTGAGAGTTCGCAACTAAAAACTCCACAACTAGGAACTCCACAACTAGAGACTCCACAACTAGAAGCTCCACCACTAGAAACTCCACAACTACGATCCTCAAAACTAGAAACTACACAACTAGAAACTCCGCAACTGGAAACTTTACAGCCAGAAACTCCCCACTAGAAACTCCACAACTAGAATCTCTACAACTAGAAACTCCGCAACGGGAAACTATGCAACAAGAAACTCCGCAACTAGAAACTCCACAGCTAGAAATCCCACAACTATAAACTTCACAACTAGCAACTCAACAACTATAGACTGCACAACTAGAGACTCCGCATCTAGAAACTCCACAGCTAGTAACTCCACAACTAAAAACTCCACAACTGGAACCTCCGCAACTAGAAACTCCGCAACTAGAAACTCCACAGCTAGAAACTCCACAACTAGACACTCAACAACTAGAAACTCCACACCTATAAATTCCACAACTTGAAAATCTACAACTAAAACTCCACAACTAGAAACTCCACAACTATAAACTCTGCAACTAGAATCTCTGCAACTAGAAACTCCGCAACTAGAAACTATGCAACAAGAAACTCCGCAACTAGAAACTCCACAGCTAGAAATCCCACAACTATAAACTTCACAACTAGCAACTCAACAACTATAGACTGCACAACTAGAGACTCCGGAACTAGAAACTCCACAGCTAGTAACACCGCAACTAGAAACTCCACAACTTGAAACTCCGCCACTAGAATCTCCACAACTAGAAAACTCCGCAACTAGAAACTCTGCCACTAGAAACTCCACAACTAGAAACTCCACAGCTAGAAACCCCTCAACTTGAAACACCACAACTAGATACTCCACAACTACAAATTCAACAACTAGAAATTCCACATCTGGAAACTCCACAGCTAGAAAGTCCACAACTAGAAACCCTGCAACTAGAAACTTTACAGCTAGAAACTCCACAACTTGAGACTTCGCAAATAGAAACTCATCAACTGGAAACTAAACCACTAGAAACTCCACAACTTGAGACTTCGCAAATAGAAACTCGTCAACTAGAAACTCAACAACTAGAAACACCACAGCTAGAAACTCCACAACTAGAAACTCCAAAACTTGAGAGTTCGCTACTAAAAACTCCACAAGTAGAAACTCCACAACTAGAGACTCCACAACTAGAAGCTCAACCACTAGAAACTCCACAACTACGATCCTCACAACTAGAAACTCCTCAAATAGAAACTCCGCAACTGGAAACTCCACAGCCAGAAACTCCCCACTAGAAACTCCACAACTAGAATCTCGGCAACTAGAAACTCCGCAACTAGAAACTATGCAACAAGAAACTCCGCAACTAGAAACTCCACAGCTAGAAATCCCACAACTATAAACTTCACAACTAGCAACTCAACAACTATAGACTGCACAACTAGAGACTCCGCATCTCGAAACTCCACAGCTAGTAACTCCGCAACTAGAAACTCCACAACTTGAAACTCCGCCACAAGAATCTTCACAACTAGAAAACTCTGCAACTAGAAACTCTGCCACTAGAAACTCCTCAACTAGAAACTCCACAACTAGAAACTCCACAACTAGAAACTCTGCAACTGAAAACTCCACAGCTAGAAACTCCACAACTTGAGACTTCGCAACAAGAAACTCGGCAACTAGAATCTCCACAACTAGAAACTCTGCAACTAGAAACTTCGCAACTACAAACTCCGCAACTAGAAACTCCACAGCTAGAAACTCCACAACTTGAGACTTCGCAAATAGAAACTCGTCAACTAGAAACTCAACAACTAGAAACTCCACAGCTAGAAACTCCACAACTAGAAACTCCACAACTTGAGAGTTCGCAACTAGAAACTCCACAACTAGAAACTCCACAACTAAAGACTCCTACTCTAGAAACTCCACCACTAGAAACTCCACTACTAATAACTCTACAACTTCAAAATCCAAAACTATCAACTCCACAACTTGAAACGCCGCTACTAGATACTCCACAACTACAAACTCCACAACTAGAAAACTCCGAAACTAGAAACCCTGCAACTAGAAACTCGACAACTAGAAACTCAACTAATAGAAACTCCACAACTACAAACTCCACAACTAGAAACTGCGCAACTAGAAACTCCACAACTAGAAACTCCACAACAAGAAACTCCACAACTTGAAACTCCGCAACTAGAAACTCCGCCACTAGGATCTCCACAACTAGAAAACTCCGCAACTAGAAACTCTGCAACTAGAAACTCCGCAACTAGAAACTCCACAACTAGAACTTCCACAACTAGAGACTCAACAACTAGAGACTCAACAACTAGAGACTCCTCAACTAAAAGCTCCACAACTAGAAACTCCATTACTAGAAACTCAGTAAGTAGAAACCCGAAAACCAGAAACTCCACACCTATAAATTCCACAACCAGAAACTCCACAACCAGAAACTCCACAACTTGAAACTCCGCAACTAGAAACTCCACAACTAGAAAACTCCGCAACCAGAAACCCTGCAACTAGAAACTCCACAGCTAGAAACTCCACAACTAGAAACTGCACAACTACAGACTCCACAACTAGAAACTCCACAACTACAGACTCCACAGCTAGAGACTGCACAACTAGAGACTCCGCCACTAGAATCTCGACAGCTAGAAACAACGCAAGTAGAAACTCCACAACTTGAAGCTCCACAACTAGAAACTCCGCAACTAGAAACTCCACAACTAGAAAACTCCGCAACTAGAAACTCTGCAACTAGAAACTCCGCAACTAGAAACTCCACAACTTGAAACACCACAACTATATACTCCACAACTACAAATTCCACAACTAGAAACTCCACAACTAGAAACTCCACAACTTGGAACTCCGCGACTAGAAACTCCGCCACTAGAATCTCCACAAATAGAAAACTCCGCAACTAGAAACTCTGCATCTAGAAAATCCGCAACTAGAAACTCCACAGCTACAAACACCACAAATGGAAACTCCACAAGTAGATACTCCACAACTAGAAACTGAACAACTACGAACCCCACAACTACGAACCCCACAACTAGAAACTCCACAACTAGAATCTCAACAACTTGAGACTTCGCAACTAGAAACTCCCCAACTAGAGACTCCACAACTAGAAACTCGACAACTAGAAACTCAACAACTACAAACCTTACAACTAGAAACTCCGCAACTAGAAACTCCACAGACAGAAAATCCACAACTAGAAGCTCCGCAACAAGAAACTCCACAGCCAGAGACTCCACAGCTAGAGACTGCACAACTAGAGACTCCGCAACTTGAAACTCCACAGCTAGAAACTCCACAACTAGAAACTCCACAACTTGAAACTCCGCAACTAGAAACTCCGCAACTAGAAACTCCACAACTAGAAAACTTCGACACTAGAAACCCTGCAACTAGAAACTCCACAGCTAGAAACTCCACAACTAGAAACTCCACAAGTAGACACTCCACAACTAGAAACTCCACAACTAGAGACTCCACAACTAGAGACTCCGCAACTAGAAACTCCACAACTTGAAACTCTGCAACTAGAAACTCCACAACTAGAGACTCAACAACTAGAGACTCCTCAACTAAAAGCTCCACAACTAGAAACTCCGTAACTAGAAATTCCACAACTAGAAACTCCACAACTACAGACTCCGCCACTAGAAAACTCCGCAACTAGAAACTCCACAACTAGAAACTCCACAACTTGAAAGCCCACAACTAGATACTCCACAACTACAAACTCCACAACTAGAAACTCCACAACTAGAAACTCCACAACTTGAAGCTCCACAACTAGAAACTCCACAACTAGAAGCTCCACAACTAGAAAACTCCGCAACTAGAAACTCTTCAACTAGAAACTCCGCCACTAGAAACTCCAAAACTAGAACTTCCACAACTAGAGACTCAACAACTAGAGACTCCTCAACTAAAAGCTCCACAACTAGAAACACCACAACTAGAAACACCACAACTAGAAACTCCGTAACTAGAAACCCGGAAACTAGAAACTCCACACCTATAAATTCCACAACTTTAAACTCCACAACTAAAACTCCACAACTAGAAACTCCACAACTAGAAACTCTGCAACTAGAAACTCCGCAACTAGAATCTCCACAGTTAGAAATTCCACAACAATAAACTCCACAACCAGAAACTCCACAACTAGAGACTCCAAAACTAGAGACTGCACAATTAGACACTACGCAACTAGATACTCCAAAACTAGGAACTCTGCAACTAGAAATTCTACAACTACAAACTCGAAAACTAAAAACTACAAATAGAAACTCCACAACTAGAAACTCCACAAGTAGACACGCCACAACTAGAAACTCCACAACTAGAGACTCCACAACTAAAAACTCCACAACTAGAAACTCCGCAACTAGAAACTCCACAGCTAGAAACTCTACAACTTGAGAATTCGCAACTAAAGAACTCGGCAACTAGAAACTCAACAACTAGAAACTCCACAACTAGAAACACCGCAACTAAAAACTCTGGAACCAGAAATTCCACAGCTAGAAAATCCACAACTAGAAACTCTGCAACTAGAAACTCCGCAAATAGAAACTCCACAGCTAGAAAATTCACAAATAGAAACTCCACAACTAGAAACTCCACAACTACTGACTCCGCAACTAGAAACTCCACAAACAGAAACTCCGCAACTAGAAACTCACTCCGCAACTAGAAACTCCACAACTAGAAATTCCACGACTAGAAACTCCACAACTACAGACTCCGCAACTAGAAAACTCCGCAACTAGAAACTCCACAACTAGAAACTCCACAACTTGAAAGTCCACAACTAGATACTCCACAACTACAAACTCTGCAACTAGAAACTCCGCAACTAGAAACTCTGCAACTAGAAACTCCACAGCTATACTCCACAACTTGAAACACCACAACTAGATACTCCACAGCTACAAATTCCACAACTAGAAACTCCGCAACTAGAAATTCCGCAACTAGAAGCTCCGCAACTAGAAACTCCGCAGCAAGAAACTACACGACTTGAGACTTCGCAACTAGAAACTCCACAGCCAGAAACTCCACAACTTCAAACCCAACAAATAGATACTCCACAACTAAAGACTCCACAACTAGAAACTCCAAAACTAGAAACTCCACAACCAGAAACTCCGCAACTAGAAACTCCACAGCTAGAAAATCCACAAATAGAAACTCCAAAACTAGAAACTCCACAACTACAGACTCCGCAACTACAAAACTCCGCAACTAGAAACTCCACAGCTAGAAAATCCACAACTAGAAACTCCACAACTAGAAACTCCACAACTACTGACTCCGCAACTAGAAACTCCACAACCAGAAACTCCGCAACTAGAAACTCACTCCGCAACTAGAGACTCCACAACTAGAAATTCTACAACTAGAAACTCCACAACTTGAAACACCACAACTATATACTCCACAACTACAAAATCCACAACTAGAAACTCTGCAACTAGAAACTCCGCAACTAGAAACTCCACAGCTAGAAACTCCACAACTGGAAACTCCACAACTAGAGACTCCAAAACTAGAAACTGCACAACTACGAACCCCACAACAACGAACCCCAGAACTAGAAGCTCCACAACTAGAAACTCCGCAACTAGAAGCTCCGCAACTAGAATCTCCACAGCTAGAAACTGCACGACTTGAGATTTCGCAACTAGAATCTCGGCAACTAGAAACTCAACTACTAGAAGTTCAACAACTAGAAACTCCACAACTAGATACTCCACAACTTGAAACCCAACAAATAGATACTCCACAACTACAGACTCCACAACTAGAAACTCTACAACCAGAAACTCCGCAACTAAATACTTCGCAACTAGAAACTCCACAGCTAGAAAATCCACAACTAGAAACTCCACAACGAGAAACTCCACAACTTGAAACTCCGCAACTAGAAACTCCGCCACTAGAATCTCCACAGACAGAAAATCCACAACTAGAAACTCCGCAACAAGAAACTCCACAGCCAGAGACTCCACAGCTAGAGACTACACACTTAGAGACTCCGCAACTTGAAACTTCACAGCTAGAAACTCCACAACTAGAAACTCCACAACCAGAGACTCCAAAACCAGAAACTGCACAACTAGAGACTCCGCAACTAGAAACTCCACAACTAGAAACTCCACAACCAGAAACTCCAAAACCAGAGACTGCACAACTAGAGACTCCGCAACTAGAAACTCCACAGCTAGAAACTCCGCAACTAGAAACTCCACAACTAGACACTCCGCAACTAGAAACTCGACAACTTAAAACTCTGCAACTAGAAAATCCGCAACTATAAACTCAAGTAGAAACTCCCCAGCTAGAAACTTCGCAAGTAGAAACTCCACAACTCGAAAATCCACAACTAGAAACTTCACAACTAGAAACTCCCCATCAAGAAGCTCCACAATTAGAAACTCCACAACTAAAAAATCCACAACTAGAAACTCCACAACTAGAAACTCCACAACTTGAAACTCCGCAACTAGAAACTCCGCAACTAGAAACACCACAACTAGAAAACTCCGAAACTAGAAACCCTGCAACTAGAAACTCCACAACTAGAAACTCCACAAGTAGACACTCCACAAATAGACACTCCACAACTAGAAACTCCACAACTAGAGACTCCACAACTAAAAACTTCACAACTAGAAACTCCACAACTTGAAACTCCGCAACTGGAAACTCCGCAACTAGAAACTGCAAAACTAGAAAACTCCGCAACTAGAAACCCTGCAACTAGAAACTCCACAGCTAGAAACTCCACAACTTCAAACTCCGCAACTAGAAACTCCACAACTACACACTCCAGAACTAGAGACTGCACAACTAGAGACTCCGCCACTAGAGTCTCCACAGCTAGAAACTTTGCAACTAGAAACAGTACAACTAGAGACTCTGCAACTAGAAACTCAACAACTTGAAGTTCCACAACTAGAAACTCCACAACTAGAAATTCCACAACTAGAGACTCAACAACTAGAGACTCCTCAACTAAAAGCTCCACAACTAGAAACTCTGTAACTAGAAATTCCACAATTAGAAACTCGACAACTACAGACTCCGCAACTAGAAAACTCCGCAACTAGAAACTCCACAACTAGAAACTCCACAACTTGAAAGCCCACAACTAGATACTCCACAACAACAAACTCCAAAACTAGAAACTCCACAACTAGAAACTCCACAACTTGAAGCTCCACAACTAGAAACTCCGCAACTAGAAACTCCACAACTAGAAAACTCCGCAACTAGAAACTCTGCAACTAGAAACTCCGCCACTAGAAACTCCACAACTTGAAACACCACAACTATATATTCCACAACTACAAATTCCACAACTAGAAGCTCCGCAAATAGAAACTCCGCAAATAAAAGCTCCGCAACTAGAAACTCCACAGCTAAAAACTCCACGACTTGAGAATTCGCAACTAGAAACTCGGCAACTAGAAACTCAACTACTAGAAAATCCACAACTAGAAACTCCACAACTAGAAACTCCACAATTTGAAACCCAACAAATAGATACTCCACAACTACAGACTCCACCACTGGAAACTCCACAACTAGAAACTTCACAACAAGAAACTCGACAACTAGAAACTCCACAACTACGAACCTCACAACTAGAAACTCCACAACTAGAAACTCCGCAACTAGAAACTCTACAGCCAGAAACTCCAAAACTAGAAACTCCACATCTAGAAACTCCGACACAAGAAACTCCGCAACTAGAAACTCCACAACTAGAACTTCCACAACTAGAGACTCAACAACTAGAGACTCCTCAACTAAAAGCTCCACAACTAGAAACTCCACAACTAAAAACTCCACAACTAGAAACTCCACAACTAGAGACTCCAAAACTAGAAACTGCACAACTACGAACCCCACAACAACGAACCCCAGAACTAGAAGCTACACAACTAGAAACTCCGCAACTAGAAGCTCCGCAACTAGAATCTCCACAGCTAGAAACTGCACGACTTGAGATTTCGCAACTAGAAACTCGGCAACTGGAAACTCAACTACTAGAAATTCAACAACTAGAAACTCCACAACTAGAAACTCCACAACTTGAAACCCAACAAATATATACTCCACAACTACAGACTCCACAACTAGAAACTCTACAACCAGAAACTCCGCAACTAAAAACTTCGCAACTAGAAACTCCACAGCTAGAAAATCCACAACTAGAAACTCCACAACGAGAAACTCCACAACTTGAAACTCCGCAACTAGAAACTCCGCCACTAGAATCTCCACAGACAGAAAATCCACAACTAGAAACTCCGCAACAAGAAACTCCACAACTAGAAACTCCACAACCAGAAACTCCAAAACCAGAGACTGCACAACTAGAGACTCCGCAACTAGAAACTCCACAGCTAGAAACTCCGCAACTAGAAACTCCACAACTAGACACTCCGCAACTAGAAACTCGACAACTTAAAACTCTGCAACTAGAAAATCCGCAACTATAAACTCAAGTAGAAACTCCCCAACTAGAAACTTCGCAACTAGAAACTCCACAACTCGAAAATCCACAACTAGAAACTTCACAACTATAAACTCCCCATCAAGAAGCTCCACAATTAGAAACTCCACAACTAAAAACTCCACAACTAGAAACTCCACAACTAGAAACTCCACAACTTGAAACTCCGCAACTAAAAACTCCGCAACTAGAAACTCCACAACTTGAAAACTCCGAAACTAGAAACCCTGCAACTAGAAACTCCACAAGTAGACACTCCACAAGTAGACACTCCACAACTAGAAACTCCACAACTAGAGACTCCACAACTAAAAACTCCACAACTAGAAACTCCACAACTTGAAACTCCGCAACTAGAAACTCCGCAACTAGAAACTGCACAACTAGAAAACTCCGCAACTAGAAACCCTGCAACTAGAAACTCCACAGCTAGAAACTCCACAACTTCAAACTCCGCAACTAGAAACTCCACAACTACAGACTCCAGAACTAGAGACTGCACAACTAGAGACTCCGCCACTAGAATCTCCACAGCTAGAAACTTTGCAACTAGAAACTCTACAACTAGAGACTCTGCAACTAGAAACTCCACAACTTGAAGTTCCACAAGTAGAAACTCCACAACTAGAAATTCCACAACTAGAGACTCAACAACTAGAGACTCCTCAACTAAAAGCTCCACAACTAGAAACTCCGTAACTAGAAATTCCACAACTAGAAACTCGACAACTACAGACTCCGCAACTAGAAAACTCCGCAACTAGAAACTCCACAACTAGAAACTCCACAACTTGAAAGCCCACAACTAGATACTCCACAACAACAAACTCCAAAACTAGAAACTCCACAACTGGAAACTCCACAACTTGAAGCTCCACAACTAGAAAATCCGCAACTAGAAACTCCACAACTAGAAAACTCCGCAACTAGAAACTCTGCAACTAGAAACTCCGCCACTAGAAACTCCACAACTTGAAACACCACAACTATATAGTCCACAACTACAAATTCCACAACTAGAAACTCCACAACTAGAGACTCCACAACTAAAAACTCCACAACTAGAAACTCCGCAACTAGAAACTCCGCAACTAGAAACTCCACAGCTAGAAACTCTACAACTTGAGACTTCGCAACTAAAGAACTCGGCAACTAGAAACTCAACAACTAGAAACTCCAAAACTAGAAACACCGCAACTAAAAACTCTGCAACCAGAAATTCCACAGCTAGAAAATCCACAACTAGAAACTCTGCAACTAGAAACTCCGCCAATAGAAACTCCAAAGCTAGAAAATTAACAACTAGAAACTCCACAACTAGAAACTCCACAACTTGAAAGTCCACAACTAGATACTCCACAACTACAAACTCCACAACTAGAAACTCCACAACGAGAAACTCCACAACTAGAAACTCCGCAACTAGAAACTCCACAACTAGAAAACTCCGGAACTAGAAACTCTGCAACTAGAAACTCCGCAACTAGAAACTCCACAACTTGAAACACCACAACTATATACTCCACAAGTACAAAATCCACAACTAGAAACTCCGCAACTAGAAACTCCACAGCTAGAAACTCCACGACTTGAGATTTCGCAACTAGAAACTCGGCAACTGGAAACTCAACTACTAGAAACTCAACAACTAGAAACTCCACAACTAGAAACTCCACAACTTGAAACCCAACAAATAGATACTCCACAACTACAGACTCCAGAACTAGAAACTCCACAACCAGAAACTCCGCAACTAAAAACTCCGCAACCAGAAACTCCACAGCTAGAAAATCCACAACTAGAAACTCCACAACTTGAAACTCCGCAACTAGAAACTCCGCCACTAGAATCTCCGCAACTAGAAAACTCCGCTACTAGAAACTCTGCAACTAGAAACTCCGCAACGAAAAACTCCACAGCTAGAAACTCCACAACTGGAAACTCCCCAACTAGAGACTTCACAAATAGAAACTCCCCAACTACGAACTCCACAACTACGAACACCACAACTAGAAACTCCGCAACTAGAAACTCCACAGCTAGAAAATCGACAACTAGAAACTCCACAACTAGAAACTCCACAACTACTGACTCCGCAACTGGAAACTCCACAACCAGAAACTCCGCAACTAGAAACTCACTCCGCAACTAGAGACTCCACAACTAGAAATTCCACAACTAGAAACTCCACAACTTGAAACACCACAACTATATACTCCACAACTACAAAATCCACAACTAGAAACTCTGCAACTAGAAACTCCGCAACTAGAAACTCCACTGCTAGAAACTCCACAACTGGAAACTCCACAACTAGAGACTTCAAAACTGGAAACTGCACAACTACGAACCCCCCAAAAACGAACCCCAGAACTTGAAGCTCCACAACTAGAAACTCCGCAACTAGAAGCTCCGCAACTAGAATCTCACAGCTAGAAACTGCACGACTTGAGATTTTGCAACTAGAAACTCGGCAACTAGAAACTCAACTTCTAGAAATTCAACAACTAGAAACTCCACAACTAGAAACTCCACAACTTGAAACCCAACAAATAGATACTCCACAACTACAGACTCCACAACTAGAAACTCTACAACCAGAAACTCCGCAACTAAAAACTTCGCAACTAGAAACTCCACAGCTAGAAAATCCACAACTAGAAATTCCACAACGAGAAACTCCACAACTTGAAACTCCGCAACTAGAAACTCCGCCACTAGAATCTCCACAGACAGAAAATCCACAACTAGAAACTCCGCAACAAGAAACTCCACAGCCAGAGACTCCACAGCTAGAGACTGCACAACTAGAGACTCCGCAACTTGAAACTCCACAGCTAGAAACTCCACAACTAGAAACTCCACAACCAGAGACTCCAAAACCAGAAACTGCACAACTAGAGACTCCGCAAATAGAAACTCCACAACTAGAAACTCCACAACCAGAAACTCCAAAACCAGAGACTGCACAACTAGAGACTCCGCAACTAGAAACTCCACAGCTAGAAACTCCGCAACTAGAAACTCCACAACTAGACACTCCGCAACTAGAAACTCGGCCACTTAAAACTCTGCAACTAGAAAATCCGCAACAATAAACTCAAGTAGAAACTCCCCAACTAGAAACTTCGCAACTAGAAACTCCACAACTCGAAAATCCACAACTAGAAACTTCACAACTAGAAACTCGCCATCAAGAAGCTCCACAATTAGAAACTCCACAACTAAAAACTCCACAACTAGAAACTCCACAACTAGAAACTGCACAACTTGAAACTCCGCAACTAGAAACTCCGCAACTAGAAACTCCACAACTAGAAAACTCCGAAACTAGAAACCCTGCAACTAGAAACTCCACAACTAGAAACTCCACAAGTAGACACTCCACAAGTAGACACTCCACAACTAGAAACTCCACAACTAGAGACTCCACAACTAAAAACTCCACAACTAGAAACTCCACAACTTGAAACTCCGCAACTAGAAACTCCGCAACTAGAAACTGCACAACTAGAAAACTACGCAACTAGAAACCCTGCAACTAGAAACTCCACAGCTAGAAACTCCACAACTTCAAACTCCAGAACTAGAAACTCCACAACTACAGACTCCAGAACTAGAGACTGCACAACTAGAGACTCCGCCACTAGAATCTCCACAGCTAGAAACTTTGCAACTAGAAACTCTACAACTAGAGACTCTGCAACTAGAAACTCCACAACTTGAAGTTCCACAACTAGAAACTCCACAACTAGAAATTCCACAACTAGAGACTCAACAACTAGAGACTCCTCAACTAAAAGCTCCACAACTATAAACTCTGTAACTAGAAATTCCACAACTAGAAACTCGACAACTACAGACTCCGCAACTAGAAAACTCCGCAACTAGAAACTCCACAACTAGAAACTCCACAACTTGAAAGCCCACAACTAGATACTCCACAACAACAAACTCCAAAACTAGAAACTCCACAACTAGAAACTCCACAACTTGAAGCTCCACAACTAGAAACTCCGCAACTAGAAACTCCACAACTAGAAAACTCCGCAACTAGAAACTCTGCAACTAGAAACTCCGCCACTAGAAACTCCACAACTTGAAACACCACAACTATATATTCCACAACTACAAATTCCACAACTAGAAGCTCCGCAAATAGAAACTCCGCAAATAAAAGCTCCGCAACTAGAAACTCCACAGCTAAAAACTCCACGACTTGAGACTTCGCAACTAGAAACTCGGCAACTAGAAACTCCACAACTTGAAACCCAACAAATAGATACTCCACAACTACAGACTCCACAACTGGAAACTCCACAACTAGAAACTTCACAACAAGAAACTCGACAACTAGAAACTCCACAACTACGAACCTCACAACTAGAAACTCCACAACTAGAAACTCCGCAACTAGAAACTCTACAGCCAGAAACTCCAAAACTAGAAACTCTACATCTAGAAACTCCGACACAAGAAACTCCGCAACTAGAAACTCCACAACTAGAACTTCCACAACTAGAGACTCAACAACTACAGACTCCTCAACTAAAAGCTCCACAACTAGAAACTCCACAACTAAAAACTCCACAACTAGAAACTCCACAACTAGGAACTCCGTAACTAGAAACCCGAAAACCAGAAACTCCACAACTAGAAACTCCACACCTATTAATTCCACAACTTTAAACTCCACAACTAAAACTCCACAACTAGAAACTCAACAACTAGAAACTCTGCAACTAGAAACTCCGCAACTAGAATCTCCACAGTTAGAAATTCCACAACTATAAACTCCACAACCAGAAACTCCACAACTAGAGACTCCAAAACTAGAGACTGCACAATTAGATACTCCGCAACTAGATACTCCAAAACTAGGAACTCTGCAACTAGAAAGTCTACAACTACAAACTCAAAAACTAAAAACTACAAATAGAAACTCCACAACTAGAAACTCCACAAGTAGACACTCCACAACTAGAAACTCCACAACTAGAGACTCCACAACTGAAAACTCCACAACTAGAAACTCCGCAACTAGAAACTCCGCCACTAGAAACTCCACAGCTAGAAACTCTACAACTTGAGACTTCGCAACTAGAGAACTCGGCAACTAGAAACTCAACAACTAGAAACTCCACAACTAGATACACCGCAACTAAAAACTCTGCAACCAGAAATTTCACAGCTACAAAATCCACAACTAGAAACTCTGCAAATAAAAACTTCACAACTAGAAAATTAACAACTAGAAACTCCACAACTAGAGACTCCACAACTAAAAACTCCACATCTAGAAACTCCGCAACTAGAAACTCCGCAACTAGAAACTCCACAGCTAGAAACTCTACAACTTGAGACTTCGCAACTAAAGAACTCGGCAACTAGAAACTCAACAACTAGAAACTCCACAACTAGAAACACCGCAACTAAAAACTCTGCAACCAGAAATTCCACAGCTAGAAAATCCACAACTAGAAACTCTGCAACTAGAAACTCCGCCAATAGAAACTCCAAAGCTAGAAAATTAACAACTAGAAACTCCACAACTAGAAACTCCACAACTTGAAAGTCCACAACTAGATACTCCACAACTACAAACTCCACAACTAGAAACTCCACAACGAGAAACTCCACAACTAGAAACTCCGCCACTAGAAACTCCACAACTAGAAAACTCCGGAACTAGAAACTCTGCAACTAGAAACTCCGCAAGTAGAAACTCCACAACTTGAAACACCACAACTATATACTCCACAACTACAAAATCCACAACTAGAAACTCCGCAACTAGAAACTCCACAGCTAGAAACTCCACGACTTGAGATTTCGCAACGAGAAACTCGGCAACTGGAAACTCAACTACTAGAAACTCAACAACTAGAAACTCCACAACTAGAAACTCCACAACTTGAAACCCAACAAATAGATACTCCACAACTACAGACTCCAGAACTAGAAACTCCACAACCAGAAACTCCGCAACTTAAAACTCTGCAACCAGAAACTCCACAGCTAGAAAATCCACAACTATAAACTCCACAACTTGAAACTCCGCAACTAGAAACTCCGCCACTAGAATCTCCAAAACTAGAAAACTCCGCTACTAGAAACTCTGCAACTAGAAACTCCGCAACGAAAAACTCCACAGCTAGAAACTCCACAACTGGAAACTCCCCAACTAGAGACTTCACAAATAGAAACTCCACAACTACGAACTCCACAACTACGAACACCACAACTAGAAACTCCGCAACTAGAAACTCCACAGCTAGAAAATCCACAACTCGAAACTCCACAACTAGAAACTCCACAACTACTGACTCCGCAACTAGAAACTCCACAACCAGAAACTCCGCAACTAGAAACTCACTCCGCAACTAGAGACTCCACAACTAGAAATTCCACAACTAGAAACTCCACAACTTGAAACACCACAACTATATACTCCACAACTACAAAATCCACAACTAGAAACTCTGCAACTAGAAACTCCGCAACTAGAAACTCCACAGCTAGAAACTCCACAGCTGGAAACTCTACAACTAGAGACTCCAAAACTAGAAAATGCACAACTACGAACCCCCCAACAACGAACCCCAGAACTAGAAGCTCCACAACTAGAAACTCCGCAACTAGAAGCTCCGCAACTAGAAACTCCACAGCTAGAAACTGCACGACTTGAGATTTCGCAACTAGAAACTCGGCAACTAGAAACTCAACTACTAGAAATTCAACAACTAGAAACTCCACAACTAGAAACTCCACAACTTGAAACCCAACAAATAGATACTCCACAACTACAGACTCCACAACTAGAAACTCTACAACCAGAAACTCCGCAACTAAAAACTTCGCAACTAGAAACTCCACAGCTAGAAAATCCACAACTAGAAACTCCACAACGAGAAACTCCACAACTTGAAACTCCGCAACTAGAAACTCCGCCACTAGAATCTCCACAACTAGAAAACTCCACAACTAGAAACTCTGCAACTAGAAACTCCGCAACTAGAAACTCTACAGCTAGAAACTCCACAACTGGAAACTCCACAACTAGAGACTGCAAAACTAGAAACTGCACAACTACGAATCCCACAACTACGAACCCCAGAACTAGAAGCTCCACAACTAGAAACTCCACAACTTGGAACTCCGCAACTAGAAACTCCGCCACTACAATCTTCACAACTAAAAAACTCCGCAACTAGAAACTCTGCATCTAGAAACTCCGCAACTAGAAACTCCACAGCTAGAAACAACACAAATAGAAACTGCTCAACTAGAGACTCCACAACTAGAACTGCACAACTACGAACCCCACAACTACGAACCCCACAACTAGAAACTCCACAACTAGAAACTCCACAACTAGAAACTCCACAACTTGAGACTTCGCAACTAGAAACTCTACAACTAGAAACTCCACAACTAGAAACTCCACAACTAGAGACTCCTCAACTAAAAGCTCCACAACTATAAACTCTGTAACTAGAAATTCCACAACTAGAAACTCGACAACTACAGACTCCGCAACTAGAAAACTCCGCAACTAGAAACTCCACAACTAGAAACTCCACAACTTGAAAGCCCACAACTAGATACTCCACAACAACAAACTCCAAAACTAGAAACTCCACAACTAGAAACTCCACAACTTGAAGCTCCACAACTAGAAACTCCGCAACTAGAAACTCCACAACTAGAAAACTCCGCAACTAGAAACTCTGCAACTAGAAACTCCGCCACTAGAAACTCCACAACTTGAAACACCACAACTATATATTCCACAACTACAAATTCCACAACTAGAAGCTCCGCAAATAGAAACTCCGCAAATAAAAGCTCCGCAACTAGAAACTCCACAGCTAAAAACTCCACGACTTGAGACTTCGCCACTAGAAACTCGGCAACTAGAAACTCCACAATTGGAAACCCAACAAATAGATACTCCACAACTACAGACTCCACAACTGGAAACTCCACAACTAGAAACTTCACAACAAGAAACTCGACAACTAGAAACTCCACAACTACGAACCTCACAACTAGAAACTCCACAACTAGAAACTCCGCAACTAGAAACTCTACAGCCAGAAACTCCAAAACTAGAAACTCTACATCTAGAAACTCCGACACAAGAAACTCCGCAACTAGAAACTCCACAACTAGAACTTCCACAACTAGAGACTCAACAACTAGAGACTCCTCAACTAAAAGCTCCACAACTAGAAACTCCACAACTAAAAACTCCACAACTAGAAACTCCACAACTAGGAACTCCGTAACTAGAAACCCGAAAACCAGAAACTGCACAACTAGAAACTCCACACCTATTAATTCCACAACTTTAAACTCCACAACTAAAACTCCACAACTAGAAACTCAACAACTAGAAACTCTGCAACTAGAAACTCCGCAACAAGAATCTCCACAGTTAGAAATTCCACAACTATAAACTCCACAACCAGAAACTCCACAACTAGAGACTCCAAAACTAGAGACTGCACAATTAGATACTCCGCAACTAGATACTCCAAAACTAGGAACTCTGCAACTAGAAAGTCTACAACTACAAACTCAAAAACTAAAAACTACAAATAGAAACTCCACAACTAGAAACTCCACAAGTAGACACTCCACAACTAGAAACTCCACAACTAGAGACTCCACAACTAGAAACTCCGCAACTAGAAACTCCGCCACTAGAAACTCCACAGCTAGAAACTCTACAACTTGAGACTTCGCAACTAGAGAACTCGGCAACTAGAAACTCAACAACTAGAAACTCCACAACTAGATACACCGCAACTAAAAACTCTGCAACCAGAAATTTCACAGCTACAAAATCCACAACTAGAAACTCTGCAAATAAAAACTTCACAACTAGAAAATTAACAACTAGAAACTCCACAACTAGAGACTCCACAACTAAAAACTCCACAACTAGAAACTCCGCAACTAGAAACTCCGCAACTAGAAACTCCACAGCTAGAAACTCTACAACTTGAGACTTCGCAACTAAAGAACTCGGCAACTAGAAACTCAACAACTAGAAACTCCACAACTAGAAACACCGCAACTAAAAACTCTGCAACCAGAAATTCCACAGCTAGAAAATCCACAACTAGAAACTCTGCAACTAGAAACTCCGCCAATAGAAACTCCAAAGCTAGAAAATTATCAACTAGAAACTCCACAACTAGAAACTCCACAACTTGAAAGTCCACAACTAGATACTCCACAACTACAAACTCCACAACTAGAAACTCCACAACGAGAAACTCCACAACTAGAAACTCCGCCACTAGAAACTCCACAACTAGAAAACTCCGGAACTAGAAACTCTGCAACTAGAAACTCCGCAAGTAGAAACTCCACAACTTGAAACACCACAACTATATACTCCACGACTTGAGATTTCGCAACTAGAAACTCGGCAACTGGAAACTCAACTACTAGAAACTCAACAACTAGAAACTCCACAACTAGAAACTCCACAACTTGAAACCCAACAAATAGATACTCCACAACTACAGACTCCAGAACTAGAAACTCCACAACCAGAAACTCCGCAACTAAAAACTCCGCAACCAGAAACTCCACAGCTAGAAAATCCACAACTATAAACTCCACAACTTGAAACTCCGCAACTAGAAACTCCGCCACTAGAATCTCCAAAACTAGAAAACTCCGCTACTAGAAACTCTGCAACTAGAAACTCCGCAACGAAAAACTCCACAGCTAGAAACTCCACAACTGGAAACTCCCCATCTAGAGACTTCACAAATAGAAACTCCACAACTACGAACTCCACAACTACGAACACCACAACTAAAAACTCCGCAACTAGAAACTCCACAGCTAGAAAATCCCCAACTAGAAACTCCACAACTAGAAACTCCACAACTACTGACTCCGCAACTAGAAACTCCACAACCAGAAACTCCGCAACTAGAAACTCACTCCGCAACTAGAGACTCCACAACTAGAAATTCCACAACTAGAAACTCCACAACTTGAAACACCACAACTATATACTCCACCACTACAAAATCCACAACTAGAAACTCTGCAACTAGAAACTCCGCAACTAGAAACTCCACAGCTAGAAACTCCACAACTGGAAACTCCACAACTAGAGACTCCAAAACTAGAAACTGCACAACTACGAACCCCCCAACAACGAACCCCAGAACTAGAAGCTCCACAACTAGAAACTCCGCAACTAGAAGCTCCGCAACTAGAAACTCCACAGCTAGAAACTGCACGACTTGAGATTTCGCAACTAGAAACTCGGCAACTAGAAACTCAACTACTAGAAATTCAACAACTAGAAACTCCACAACTAGAAACTCCACAACTTGAAACCCAACAAATAGATACTCCACAACTACAGACTCCACAACTAGAAACTCTACAACCAGAAACTCCGCAACTAAAAACTTCGCAACTAGAAACCCCACAGCTAGAAAATCCACAACTAGAAACTCCACAACGAGAAACTCCACAACTTGAAACTCCGCAACTAGAAACTCCGCCACTAGAATCTCCACAACTAAAAAACTCCGCAACTAGAAACTCTGCATCTAGAAACTCCGCAACTAGAAACTCCACAGCTAGAAACAACACAAATAGAAACTCCTCAACTAGAGACTCCACAACTAGAACTGCACAACTACGAACCCCACAACTACGAACCCCACAACTAGAAACTCCACAACTAGAAACTCCACAACTAGAAACTCCACAACTTGAGACTTCGCAACTAGAAACTCTACAACTAGAAACTCCACAACTAGAAACTCCACAACTAGAAACTCCGATACTAGAAACTCCGCAACTATAAACTCCACAGCCAGAAACTCCACAACTAGAAACTCCACATCTAGAAACTGCGCAACTAGAAACTCCACAACTAGAACTTCCACAACTAAAGACTCAACAACTAGAGACTTCTCTTATAAAAGCTACACAACTAAAAACTCCACAACTAGAAACTGCGTAACTAGAAACTCGAAAACTAGAAACTCCACAACTAGAAACTCCACACCTATGAATTCCACAACTTGAAACTCCACAACTAAAACTTCACAACTAGAAACTCCACAACTAGAAACTCTGCAACAAGAAAAACCGCAACTAGAAACTCTGCAACTAGAAACTCCGCAACTAGAATCTCCACAGCTAGAAACTCCACAACTATAAACTCCACAACTAGAAACTCCACAACTAGAGACTCCAAAACTAGAGACTGCACAATTAGAGACTCCGCAACTAGAAACTCCACAGCTAGCAACTCCGCTACTAGAAACTCCACAACTAGCGACTCCGCAACTACAAACTCGACAACTTGAAACTTTGCAACTCGAAACTGTGGAACTAGAAAATCCGCAGCTATAAACTCAAGTAGAAACTCCCCAACTAGAAACTTCACAACTAGAAAATTCGCAACTAGAAAATCCACAATTAGAAACTTCACAACTAGAAACTCCCCAACAAGAAACTCCACAACTAGAAACTCCACAACTAGGAACTCTGCAACTAGAAAATCTACAACTACAAACTCGAAAAATAAAAACTACAAATAGAAACTCCACAACTAGAAACTCCACAACTAGAAACTTCACAGCTAAAATCTCCACAACTTGAAACACCAAAACTAGATACTCCACAACTACAAATTACTCAACTAGAAACTCCGCCACTAGAAGCTCCGCCACTAGAAACTCCGCTGCTAGAAACTCCACGACTTGAGACTTCGCAACTAGAAACTCGGCAACTAGAAACTCAACAACTAGAAACTCCACAACTAGAAACTCCACAGCCAGAAACTCCATAACTTGAAACCCAACAAACAGATACTCCACAACTACAGACTCCACGACTAGAAACTCAACAACTAGAAACTCCACAACTACAAACTCCACAAGTAGACACTCCCCAACTAGAAACTCCACAACTAGAGACTCCACAACTAGAGACTCCTCAACTAAAAACTCCACAACTAGAAACTCCGCAACTAGAAACTTCACAGCTAGAAACTCCACAACTTGAGACTTCGCAACTAAAGAACTCGGCAACTAGAAATTCAAACACTAGAAATTCCACAACTAGAAACTCCACAACTACTGGCTCCGCAACATGAAACTCTACAACCAGAAACTCCGCAACTAGAAACTCACTCCGCCACTAGAGACTCCACAACTTGAAATTCCACAACTAGAAACTCAACAACTAGAAACTCAACAACTAGAAACTCCACAACTTGAAACCCAACAAATAGATACTCCACAACTACAGACTCCAGAACTAGAAACTCCACAACCAGAAACTCCGCAACTTAAAACTCTGCAACCAGAAACTCCACAGCTAGAAAATCCACAACTATAAACTCCACAACTTGAAACTCCGCAACTAGAAACTCCGCCACTAGAATCTCCAAAACTAGAAAACTCCGCTACTAGAAACTCTGCAACTAGAAACTCCGCAACGAAAAACTCCACAGCTAGAAACTCCACAACTGGAAACTCCCCAACTAGAGACTTCACAAATAGAAACTCCACAACTACGAACTCCACAACTACGAACACCACAACTAGAAACTCCGCAACTAGAAACTCCACAGCTAGAAAATCCACAACTCGAAACTCCACAACTAGAAACTCCACAACTACTGACTCCGCAACTAGAAACTCCACAACCAGAAACTCCGCAACTAGAAACTCACTCCGCAACTAGAGACTCCACAACTAGAAATTCCACAACTAGAAACTCCACAACTTGAAACGCCACAACTATATACTCCACAACTACAAAATCCACAACTAGAAACTCTGCAACTAGAAACTCCGCAACTAGAAACTCCACAGCTAGAAACTCCACAGCTGGAAACTCTACAACTAGAGACTCCAAAACTAGAAACTGCACAACTACGAACCCCCCAACAACGAACCCCAGAACTAGAAGCTCCACAACTAGAAACTCCGCAACTAGAAGCTCCGCAACTAGAAACTCCACAGCTAGAAACTGCACGACTTGAGATTTCGCAACTAGAAACTCGGCAACTAGAAACTCAACTACTAGAAATTCAACAACTAGAAACTCCACAACTAGAAACTCCACAACTTGAAACCCAACAAATAGATACTCCACAACTACAGACTCCACAACTAGAAACTCTACAACCAGAAACTCCGCAACTAAAAACTTCGCAACTAGAAACTCCACAGCTAGAAAATCCACAACTAGAAACTCCACAACGAGAAACTCCACAACTTGAAACTCCGCAACTAGAAACTCCGCCACTAGAATCTCCACAACTAGAAAACTCCACAACTAGAAACTCTGCAACTAGAAACTCCGCAACTAGAAACTCTACAGCTAGAAACTCCACAACTGGAAACTCCACAACTAGAGACTGCAAAACTAGAAACTGCACAACTACGAATCCCACAACTACGAACCCCAGAACTAGAAGCTCCACAACTAGAAACTCCACAACTTGGAACTCCGCAACTAGAAACTCCGCCACTACAATCTTCACAACTAAAAAACTCCGCAACTAGAAACTCTGCATCTAGAAACTCCGCAACTAGAAACTCCACAGCTAGAAACAACACAAATAGAAACTGCTCAACTAGAGACTCCACAACTAGAACTGCACAACTACGAACCCCACAACTACGAACCCCACAACTAGAAACTCCACAACTAGAAACTCCACAACTAGAAACTCCACAACTTGAGACTTCGCAACTAGAAACTCTACAACTAGAAACTCCACAACTAGAAACTCCACAACTAGAGACTCCTCAACTAAAAGCTCCACAACTATAAACTCTGTAACTAGAAATTCCACAACTAGAAACTCGACAACTACAGACTCCGCAACTAGAAAACTCCGCAACTAGAAACTCCACAACTAGAAACTCCACAACTTGAAAGCCCACAACTAGATACTCCACAACAACAAACTCCAAAACTAGAAACTCCACAACTAGAAACTCCACAACTTGAAGCTCCACAACTAGAAACTCCGCAACTAGAAACTCCACAACTAGAAAACTCCGCAACTAGAAACTCTGCAACTAGAAACTCCGCCACTAGAAACTCCACAACTTGAAACACCACAACTATATATTCCACAACTACAAATTCCACAACTAGAAGCTCCGCAAATAGAAACTCCGCAAATAAAAGCTCCGCAACTAGAAACTCCACAGCTAAAAACTCCACGACTTGAGACTTCGCCACTAGAAACTCGGCAACTAGAAACTCCACAATTTGAAACCCAACAAATAGATACTCCACAACTACAGACTCCACAACTGGAAACTCCACAACTAGAAACTTCACAACAAGAAACTCGACAACTAGAAACTCCACAACTACGAACCTCACAACTAGAAACTCCACAACTAGAAACTCCGCAACTAGAAACTCTACAGCCAGAAACTCCAAAACTAGAAACTCTACATCTAGAAACTCCGACACAAGAAACTCCGCAACTAGAAACTCCACAACTAGAACTTCCACAACTAGAGACTCAACAACTAGAGACTCCTCAACTAAAAGCTCCACAACTAGAAACTCCACAACTAAAAACTCCACAACTAGAAACTCCACAACTAGGAACTCCGTAACTAGAAACCCGAAAACCAGAAACTGCACAACTAGAAACTCCACACCTATTAATTCCACAACTTTAAACTCCACAACTAAAACTCCACAACTAGAAACTCAACAACTAGAAACTCTGCAACTAGAAACTCCGCAACTAGAATCTCCACAGTTAGAAATTCCACAACTATAAACTCCACAACCAGAAACTCCACAACTAGAGACTCCAAAACTAGAGACTGCACAATTAGATACTCCGCAACTAGATACTCCAAAACTAGGAACTCTGCAACTAGAAAGTCTACAACTACAAACTCAAAAACTAAAAACTACAAATAGAAACTCCACAACTAGAAACTCCACAAGTAGACACTCCACAACTAGAAACTCCACAACTAGAGACTCCACAACTAGAAACTCCGCAACTAGAAACTCCGCCACTAGAAACTCCACAGCTAGAAACTCTACAACTTGAGACTTCGCAACTAGAGAACTCGGCAACTAGAAACTCAACAACTAGAAACTCCACAACTAGATACACCGCAACTAAAAACTCTGCAACCAGAAATTTCACAGCTACAAAATCCACAACTAGAAACTCTGCAAATAAAAACTTCACAACTAGAAAATTAACAACTAGAAACTCCACAACTAGAGACTCCACAACTAAAAACTCCACAACTAGAAACTCCGCAACTAGAAACTCCGCAACTAGAAACTCCACAGCTAGAAACTCTACAACTTGAGACTTCGCAACTAAAGAACTCGGCAACTAGAAACTCAACAACTAGAAACTCCACAACTAGAAACACCGCAACTAAAAACTCTGCAACCAGAAATTCCACAGCTAGAAAATCCACAACTAGAAACTCTGCAACTAGAAACTCCGCCAATAGAAACTCCAAAGCTAGAAAATTAACAACTAGAAACTCCACAACTAGAAACTCCACAACTTGAAAGTCCACAACTAGATACTCCACAACTACAAACTCCACAACTAGAAACTCCACAACGAGAAACTCCACAACTAGAAACTCCGCCACTAGAAACTCCACAACTAGAAAACTCCGGAACTAGAAACTCTGCAACTAGAAACTCCGCAAGTAGAAACTCCACAACTTGAAACACCACAACTATATACTCCACGACTTGAGATTTCGCAACTAGAAACTCGGCAACTGGAAACTCAACTACTAGAAACTCAACAACTAGAAACTCCACAACTAGAAACTCCACAACTTGAAACCCAACAAATAGATACTCCACAACTACAGACTCCAGAACTAGAAACTCCACAACCAAAAACTCCGCAACTAAAAACTCCGCAACCAGAAACTCCACAGCTAGAAAATCCACAACTATAAACTCCACAACTTGAAACTCCGCAACTAGAAACTCCGCCACTAGAATCTCCAAAACTAGAAAACTCCGCTACTAGAAACTCTGCAACTAGAAACTCCGCAACGAAAAACTCCACAGCTAGAAACTCCACAACTGGAAACTCCCCATCTAGAGACTTCACAAATAAAAACTCCACAACTACGAACTCCACAACTACGAACACCACAACTAGAAACTCCGCAACTAGAAACTCCACAGCTAGAAAATCCCCAACTAGAAACTCCACAACTAGAAACTCCACAACTACTGACTCCGCAACTAGAAACTCCACAACCAGAAACTCCGCAACTAGAAACTCACTCCGCAACTAGAGACTCCACAACTAGAAATTCCACAACTAGAAACTCCACAACTTGAAACACCACAACTATATACTCCACCACTACAAAATCCACAACTAGAAACTCTGCAACTAGAAACTCCGCAACTAGAAACTCCACAGCTAGAAACTCCACAACTGGAAACTCCACAACTAGAGACTCCAAAACTAGAAACTGCACAACTACGAACCCCCCAACAACGAACCCCAGAACTAGAAGCTCCACAACTAGAAACTCCGCAACTAGAAGCTCCGCAACTAGAAACTCCACAGCTAGAAACTGCACGACTTGAGATTTCGCAACTAGAAACTCGGCAACCAGAAACTCAACTACTAGAAATTCAACAACTAGAAACTCCACAACTAGAAACTCCACAACTTGAAACCCAACAAATAGATACTCCACAACTACAGACTCCACAACTAGAAACTCTACAACCAGAAACTCCGCAACTAAAAACTTCGCAACTAGAAACCCCACAGCTAGAAAATCCACAACTAGAAACTCCACAACGAGAAACTCCACAACTTGAAACTCCGCAACTAGAAACTCCGCCACTAGAATCTCCACAACTAAAAAACTCCGCAACTAGAAACTCTGCATCTAGAAACTCCGCAACTAGAAACTCCACAGCTAGAAACAACACAAATAGAAACTCCACAACTAGAAACTCCACAACTAGAGACTCCAAAACTAGAGACTGCACAATTAGAGACTCCGCAACTAGAAACTCCACAGCTAGCAACTCCGCTACTAGAAACTCCACAACTAGCGACTCCGCAACTACAAACTCGACAACTTGAAACTTTGCAACTCGAAACTGTGGAACTAGAAAATCCGCAGCTATAAACTCAAGTAGAAACTCCCCAACTAGAAACTTCACAACTAGAAAATTCGCAACTAGAAAATCCACAATTAGAAACTTCACAACTAGAAACTCCCCAACAAGAAACTCCACAACTAGAAACTCCACAACTAGGAACTCTGCAACTAGAAAATCTACAACTACAAACTCGAAAAATAAAAACTACAAATAGAAACTCCACAACTAGAAACTCCACAACTAGAAACTTCACAGCTAAAATCTCCACAACTTGAAACACCAAAACTAGATACTCCACAACTACAAATTACTCAACTAGAAACTCCGCCACTAGAAGCTCCGCCACTAGAAACTCCGCTGCTAGAAACTCCACGACTTGAGACTTCGCAACTAGAAACTCGGCAACTAGAAACTCAACAACTAGAAACTCCACAACTAGAAACTCCACAGCCAGAAACTCCATAACTTGAAACCCAACAAACAGATACTCCACAACTACAGACTCCACGACTAGAAACTCAACAACTAGAAACTCCACAACTACAAACTCCACAAGTAGACACTCCCCAACTAGAAACTCCACAACTAGAGACTCCACAACTAGAGACTCCTCAACTAAAAACTCCACAACTAGAAACTCCGCAACTAGAAACTTCACAGCTAGAAACTCCACAACTTGAGACTTCGCAACTAAAGAACTCGGCAACTAGAAATTCAAACACTAGAAATTCCACAACTAGAAACTCCACAACTACTGGCTCCGCAACATGAAACTCTACAACCAGAAACTCCGCAACTAGAAACTCACTCCGCCACTAGAGACTCCACAACTTGAAATTCCACAACTAGAAACTCAACAACTAGAAACTCAACAACTAGAAACTCCACAACTTGAAACCCAACAAATAGATACTCCACAACTACAGACTCCAGAACTAGAAACTCCACAACCAGAAACTCCGCAACTTAAAACTCTGCAACCAGAAACTCCACAGCTAGAAAATCCACAACTATAAACTCCACAACTTGAAACTCCGCAACTAGAAACTCCGCCACTAGAATCTCCAAAACTAGAAAACTCCGCTACTAGAAACTCTGCAACTAGAAACTCCGCAACGAAAAACTCCACAGCTAGAAACTCCACAACTGGAAACTCCCCAACTAGAGACTTCACAAATAGAAACTCCACAACTACGAACTCCACAACTACGAACACCACAACTAGAAACTCCGCAACTAGAAACTCCACAGCTAGAAAATCCACAACTCGAAACTCCACAACTAGAAACTCCACAACTACTGACTCCGCAACTAGAAACTCCACAACCAGAAACTCCGCAACTAGAAACTCACTCCGCAACTAGAGACTCCACAACTAGAAATTCCACAACTAGAAACTCCACAACTTGAAACGCCACAACTATATACTCCACAACTACAAAATCCACAACTAGAAACTCTGCAACTAGAAACTCCGCAACTAGAAACTCCACAGCTAGAAACTCCACAGCTGGAAACTCTACAACTAGAGACTCCAAAACTAGAAACTGCACAACTACGAACCCCCCAACAACGAACCCCAGAACTAGAAGCTCCACAACTAGAAACTCCGCAACTAGAAGCTCCGCAACTAGAAACTCCACAGCTAGAAACTGCACGACTTGAGATTTCGCAACTAGAAACTCGGCAACTAGAAACTCAACTACTAGAAATTCAACAACTAGAAACTCCACAACTAGAAACTCCACAACTTGAAACCCAACAAATAGATACTCCACAACTACAGACTCCACAACTAGAAACTCTACAACCAGAAACTCCGCAACTAAAAACTTCGCAACTAGAAACTCCACAGCTAGAAAATCCACAACTAGAAACTCCACAACGAGAAACTCCACAACTTGAAACTCCGCAACTAGAAACTCCGCCACTAGAATCTCCACAACTAGAAAACTCCACAACTAGAAACTCTGCAACTAGAAACTCCGCAACTAGAAACTCTACAGCTAGAAACTCCACAACTGGAAACTCCACAACTAGAGACTGCAAAACTAGAAACTGCACAACTACGAATCCCACAACTACGAACCCCAGAACTAGAAGCTCCACAACTAGAAACTCCACAACTTGGAACTCCGCAACTAGAAACTCCGCCACTACAATCTTCACAACTAAAAAACTCCGCAACTAGAAACTCTGCATCTAGAAACTCCGCAACTAGAAACTCCACAGCTAGAAACAACACAAATAGAAACTGCTCAACTAGAGACTCCACAACTAGAACTGCACAACTACGAACCCCACAACTACGAACCCCACAACTAGAAACTCCACAACTAGAAACTCCACAACTAGAAACTCCACAACTTGAGACTTCGCAACTAGAAACTCTACAACTAGAAACTCCACAACTAGAAACTCCACAACTAGAGACTCCTCAACTAAAAGCTCCACAACTATAAACTCTGTAACTAGAAATTCCACAACTAGAAACTCGACAACTACAGACTCCGCAACTAGAAAACTCCGCAACTAGAAACTCCACAACTAGAAACTCCACAACTTGAAAGCCCACAACTAGATACTCCACAACAACAAACTCCAAAACTAGAAACTCCACAACTAGAAACTCCACAACTTGAAGCTCCACAACTAGAAACTCCGCAACTAGAAACTCCACAACTAGAAAACTCCGCAACTAGAAACTCTGCAACTAGAAACTCCGCCACTAGAAACTCCACAACTTGAAACACCACAACTATATATTCCACAACTACAAATTCCACAACTAGAAGCTCCGCAAATAGAAACTCCGCAAATAAAAGCTCCGCAACTAGAAACTCCACAGCTAAAAACTCCACGACTTGAGACTTCGCCACTAGAAACTCGGCAACTAGAAACTCCACAATTTGAAACCCAACAAATAGATACTCCACAACTACAGACTCCACAACTGGAAACTCCACAACTAGAAACTTCACAACAAGAAACTCGACAACTAGAAACTCCACAACTACGAACCTCACAACTAGAAACTCCACAACTAGAAACTCCGCAACTAGAAACTCTACAGCCAGAAACTCCAAAACTAGAAACTCTACATCTAGAAACTCCGACACAAGAAACTCCGCAACTAGAAACTCCACAACTAGAACTTCCACAACTAGAGACTCAACAACTAGAGACTCCTCAACTAAAAGCTCCACAACTAGAAACTCCACAACTAAAAACTCCACAACTAGAAACTCCACAACTAGGAACTCCGTAACTAGAAACCCGAAAACCAGAAACTGCACAACTAGAAACTCCACACCTATTAATTCCACAACTTTAAACTCCACAACTAAAACTCCACAACTAGAAACTCAACAACTAGAAACTCTGCAACTAGAAACTCCGCAACTAGAATCTCCACAGTTAGAAATTCCACAACTATAAACTCCACAACCAGAAACTCCACAACTAGAGACTCCAAAACTAGAGACTGCACAATTAGATACTCCGCAACTAGATACTCCAAAACTAGGAACTCTGCAACTAGAAAGTCTACAACTACAAACTCAAAAACTAAAAACTACAAATAGAAACTCCACAACTAGAAACTCCACAAGTAGACACTCCACAACTAGAAACTCCACAACTAGAGACTCCACAACTAGAAACTCCGCAACTAGAAACTCCGCCACTAGAAACTCCACAGCTAGAAACTCTACAACTTGAGACTTCGCAACTAGAGAACTCGGCAACTAGAAACTCAACAACTAGAAACTCCACAACTAGATACACCGCAACTAAAAACTCTGCAACCAGAAATTTCACAGCTACAAAATCCACAACTAGAAACTCTGCAAATAAAAACTTCACAACTAGAAAATTAACAACTAGAAACTCCACAACTAGAGACTCCACAACTAAAAACTCCACAACTAGAAACTCCGCAACTAGAAACTCCGCAACTAGAAACTCCACAGCTAGAAACTCTACAACTTGAGACTTCGCAACTAAAGAACTCGGCAACTAGAAACTCAACAACTAGAAACTCCACAACTAGAAACACCGCAACTAAAAACTCTGCAACCAGAAATTCCACAGCTAGAAAATCCACAACTAGAAACTCTGCAACTAGAAACTCCGCCAATAGAAACTCCAAAGCTAGAAAATTAACAACTAGAAACTCCACAACTAGAAACTCCACAACTTGAAAGTCCACAACTAGATACTCCACAACTACAAACTCCACAACTAGAAACTCCACAACGAGAAACTCCACAACTAGAAACTCCGCCACTAGAAACTCCACAACTAGAAAACTCCGGAACTAGAAACTCTGCAACTAGAAACTCCGCAAGTAGAAACTCCACAACTTGAAACACCACAACTATATACTCCACGACTTGAGATTTCGCAACTAGAAACTCGGCAACTGGAAACTCAACTACTAGAAACTCAACAACTAGAAACTCCACAACTAGAAACTCCACAACTTGAAACCCAACAAATAGATACTCCACAACTACAGACTCCAGAACTAGAAACTCCACAACCAAAAACTCCGCAACTAAAAACTCCGCAACCAGAAACTCCACAGCTAGAAAATCCACAACTATAAACTCCACAACTTGAAACTCCGCAACTAGAAACTCCGCCACTAGAATCTCCAAAACTAGAAAACTCCGCTACTAGAAACTCTGCAACTAGAAACTCCGCAACGAAAAACTCCACAGCTAGAAACTCCACAACTGGAAACTCCCCATCTAGAGACTTCACAAATAAAAACTCCACAACTACGAACTCCACAACTACGAACACCACAACTAGAAACTCCGCAACTAGAAACTCCACAGCTAGAAAATCCCCAACTAGAAACTCCACAACTAGAAACTCCACAACTACTGACTCCGCAACTAGAAACTCCACAACCAGAAACTCCGCAACTAGAAACTCACTCCGCAACTAGAGACTCCACAACTAGAAATTCCACAACTAGAAACTCCACAACTTGAAACACCACAACTATATACTCCACCACTACAAAATCCACAACTAGAAACTCTGCAACTAGAAACTCCGCAACTAGAAACTCCACAGCTAGAAACTCCACAACTGGAAACTCCACAACTAGAGACTCCAAAACTAGAAACTGCACAACTACGAACCCCCCAACAACGAACCCCAGAACTAGAAGCTCCACAACTAGAAACTCCGCAACTAGAAGCTCCGCAACTAGAAACTCCACAGCTAGAAACTGCACGACTTGAGATTTCGCAACTAGAAACTCGGCAACCAGAAACTCAACTACTAGAAATTCAACAACTAGAAACTCCACAACTAGAAACTCCACAACTTGAAACCCAACAAATAGATACTCCACAACTACAGACTCCACAACTAGAAACTCTACAACCAGAAACTCCGCAACTAAAAACTTCGCAACTAGAAACCCCACAGCTAGAAAATCCACAACTAGAAACTCCACAACGAGAAACTCCACAACTTGAAACTCCGCAACTAGAAACTCCGCCACTAGAATCTCCACAACTAAAAAACTCCGCAACTAGAAACTCTGCATCTAGAAACTCCGCAACTAGAAACTCCACAGCTAGAAACAACACAAATAGAAACTCCTCAACTAGAGACTCCACAACTAGAACTGCACAACTACGAACCCCACAACTACGAACCCCACAACTAGAAACTCCACAACTAGAAACTCCACAACTAGAAACTCCACAACTTGAGACTTCGCAACTAGAAACTCTACAACTAGAAACTCCACAACTAGAAACTCCACAACTAGAAACTCCGATACTAGAAACTCCGCAACTATAAACTCCACAGCCAGAAACTCCACAACTAGAAACTCCACATCTAGAAACTGCGCAACTAGAAACTCCACAACTAGAACTTCCACAACTAAAGACTCAACAACTAGAGACTTCTCTTATAAAAGCTACACAACTAAAAACTCCACAACTAGAAACTGCGTAACTAGAAACTCGAAAACTAGAAACTCCACAACTAGAAACTCCACACCTATGAATTCCACAACTTGAAACTCCACAACTAAAACTTCACAACTAGAAACTCCACAACTAGAAACTCTGCAACAAGAAAAACCGCAACTAGAAACTCTGCAACTAGAAACTCCGCAACTAGAATCTCCACAGCTAGAAACTCCACAACTATAAACTCCACAACTAGAAACTCCACAACTAGAGACTCCAAAAATAGAGACTGCACAATTAGAGACTCCGCAACTAGAAACTCCACAGCTAGCAACTCCGCTACTAGAAACTCCACAACTAGCGACTCCGCAACTACAAACTCGACAACTTGAAACTTTGCAACTCGAAACTGTGGAACTAGAAAATCCGCAGCTATAAACTCAAGTAGAAACTCCCCAACTAGAAACTTCACAACTAGAAAATTCGCAACTAGAAAATCCACAATTAGAAACTTCACAACTAGAAACTCCCCAACAAGAAACTCCACAACTAGAAACTCCACAACTAGGAACTCTGCAACTAGAAAATCTACAACTACAAACTCGAAAAATAAAAACTACAAATAGAAACTCCACAACTAGAAACTCCACAACTAGAAACTTCACAGCTAAAATCTCCACAACTTGAAACACCAAAACTAGATACTCCACAACTACAAATTACTCAACTAGAAACTCCACCACTAGAAGCTCCGCCACTAGAAACTCCGCTGCTAGAAACTCCACGACTTGAGACTTCGCAACTAGAAACTCGGCAACTAGAAACTCAACAACTAGAAACTCCACAACTAGAAACTCCACAGCCAGAAACTCCATAACTTGAAACCCAACAAACAGATACTCCACAACTACAAACTCCACGACTAGAAACTCAACAACTAGAAACTCCACAACTACAAACTCCACAAGTAGACACTCCCCAACTAGAAACTCCACAACTAGAGACTCCACAACTAGAGACTCCTCAACTAAAAACTCCACAACTAGAAACTCCGCAACTAGAAACTTCACAGCTAGAAACTCCACAACTTGAGACTTCGCAACTAAAGAACTCGGCAACTAGAAATTCAAACACTAGAAATTCCACAACTAGAAACTCCACAACTACTGGCTCCGCAACATGAAACTCTACAACCAGAAACTCCGCAACTAGAAACTCACTCCGCCACTAGAGACTCCACAACTTGAAATTCCACAACTAGAAACTCAACAACTAGAAACTCCACAACTAGAAACTCCACAACTTGAAACCCAACAAATAGATACTCCACAACTACAGACTCCAGAACTAGAAACTCCACAACCAGAAACTCCGCAACTTAAAACTCTGCAACCAGAAACTCCACAGCTAGAAAATCCACAACTATAAACTCCACAACTTGAAACTCCGCAACTAGAAACTCCGCCACTAGAATCTCCAAAACTAGAAAACTCCGCTACTAGAAACTCTGCAACTAGAAACTCCGCAACGAAAAACTCCACAGCTAGAAACTCCACAACTGGAAACTCCCCAACTAGAGACTTCACAAATAGAAACTCCACAACTACGAACTCCACAACTACGAACACCACAACTAGAAACTCCGCGACTAGAAACTCCACAGCTAGAAAATCCACAACTCGAAACTCCACAACTAGAAACTCCACAACTACTGACTCCGCAACTAGAAACTCCACAACCAGAAACTCCGCAACTAGAAACTCACTCCGCAACTAGAGACTCCACAACTAGAAATTCCACAACTAGAAACTCCACAACTTGAAACACCACAACTATATACTCCACAACTACAAAATCCACAACTAGAAACTCTGCAACTAGAAACTCCGCAACTAGAAACTCCACAGCTAGAAACTCCACAGCTGGAAACTCTACAACTAGAGACTCCAAAACTAGAAACTGCACAACTACGAACCCCCCAACAACGAACCCCAGAACTAGAAGCTCCACAACTAGAAACTCCGCAACTAGAAGCTCCGCAACTAGAAACTCCACAGCTAGAAACTGCACGACTTGAGATTTCGCAACTAGAAACTCGGCCACTAGAAACTCAACTACTAGAAATTCAACAACTAGAAACTCCACAACTAGAAACTCCACAACTTGAAACCCAACAAATAGATACTCCACAACTACAGACTCCACAACTAGAAACTCTACAACCAGAAACTCCGCAACTAAAAACTTCGCAACTAGAAACTCCACAGCTAGAAAATCCACAACTAGAAACTCCACAACGAGAAACTCCACAACTTGAAACTCCGCAACTAGAAACTCCGCCACTAGAATCTCCACAACTAGAAAACTCCACAACTAGAAACTCTGCAACTAGAAACTCCGCAACTAGAAACTCTACAGCTAGAAACTCCACAACTGGAAACTCCACAACTAGAGACTGCAAAACTAGAAACTGCACAACTACGAATCCCACAACTACGAACCCCAGAACTAGAAGCTCCACAACTAGAAACTCCACAACTTGGAACTCCGCAACTAGAAACTCCGCCACTACAATCTTCACAACTAAAAAACTCCGCAACTAGAAACTCTGCATCTAGAAACTCCGCAACTAGAAACTCCACAGCTAGAAACAACACAAATAGAAACTGCTCAACTAGAGACTCCACAACTAGAACTGCACAACTACGAACCCCACAACTACGAACCCCACAACTAGAAACTCCACAACTAGAAACTCCACAACTAGAAACTCCACAACTTGAGACTTCGCAACTAGAAACTCTACAACTAGAAACTCCACAACTAGAAACTCCACAACTAGAGACTCCTCAACTAAAAGCTCCACAACTATAAACTCTGTAACTAGAAATTCCACAACTAGAAACTCGACAACTACAGACTCCGCAACTAGAAAACTCCGCAACTAGAAACTCCACAACTAGAAACTCCACAACTTGAAAGCCCACAACTAGATACTCCACAACAACAAACTCCAAAACTAGAAACTCCACAACTAGAAACTCCACAACTTGAAGCTCCACAACTAGAAACTCCGCAACTAGAAACTCCACAACTAGAAAACTCCGCAACTAGAAACTCTGCAACTAGAAACTCCGCCACTAGAAACTCCACAACTTGAAACACCACAACTATATATTCCACAACTACAAATTCCACAACTAGAAGCTCCGCAAATAGAAACTCCGCAAATAAAAGCTCCGCAACTAGAAACTCCACAGCTAAAAACTCCACGACTTGAGACTTCGCCACTAGAAACTCGGCAACTAGAAACTCCACAATTTGAAACCCAACAAATAGATACTCCACAACTACAGACTCCACAACTGGAAACTCCACAACTAGAAACTTCACAACAAGAAACTCGACAACTAGAAACTCCACAACTACGAACCTCACAACTAGAAACTCCACAACTAGAAACTCCGCAACTAGAAACTCTACAGCCAGAAACTCCAAAACTAGAAACTCTACATCTAGAAACTCCGACACAAGAAACTCCGCAACTAGAAACTCCACAACTAGAACTTCCACAACTAGAGACTCAACAACTAGAGACTCCTCAACTAAAAGCTCCACAACTAGAAACTCCACAACTAAAAACTCCACAACTAGAAACTCCACAACTAGGAACTCCGTAACTAGAAACCCGAAAACCAGAAACTGCACAACTAGAAACTCCACACCTATTAATTCCACAACTTTAAACTCCACAACTAAAACTCCACAACTAGAAACTCAACAACTAGAAACTCTGCAACTAGAAACTCCGCAACTAGAATCTCCACAGTTAGAAATTCCACAACTATAAACTCCACAACCAGAAACTCCACAACTAGAGACTCCAAAACTAGAGACTGCACAATTAGATACTCCGCAACTAGATACTCCAAAACTAGGAACTCTGCAACTAGAAAGTCTACAACTACAAACTCAAAAACTAAAAACTACAAATAGAAACTCCACAACTAGAAACTCCACAAGTAGACACTCCACAACTAGAAACTCCACAACTAGAGACTCCACAACTAGAAACTCCGCAACTAGAAACTCCGCCACTAGAAACTCCACAGCTAGAAACTCTACAACTTGAGACTTCGCAACTAGAGAACTCGGCAACTAGAAACTCAACAACTAGAAACTCCACAACTAGATACACCGCAACTAAAAACTCTGCAACCAGAAATTTCACAGCTACAAAATCCACAACTAGAAACTCTGCAAATAAAAACTTCACAACTAGAAAATTAACAACTAGAAACTCCACAACTAGAGACTCCACAACTAAAAACTCCACAACTAGAAACTCCGCAACTAGAAACTCCGCAACTAGAAACTCCACAGCTAGAAACTCTACAACTTGAGACTTCGCAACTAAAGAACTCGGCAACTAGAAACTCAACAACTAGAAACTCCACAACTAGAAACACCGCAACTAAAAACTCTGCAACCAGAAATTCCACAGCTAGAAAATCCACAACTAGAAACTCTGCAACTAGAAACTCCGCCAATAGAAACTCCAAAGCTAGAAAATTAACAACTAGAAACTCCACAACTAGAAACTCCACAACTTGAAAGTCCACAACTAGATACTCCACAACTACAAACTCCACAACTAGAAACTCCACAACGAGAAACTCCACAACTAGAAACTCCGCCACTAGAAACTCCACAACTAGAAAACTCCGGAACTAGAAACTCTGCAACTAGAAACTCCGCAAGTAGAAACTCCACAACTTGAAACACCACAACTATATACTCCACGACTTGAGATTTCGCAACTAGAAACTCGGCAACTGGAAACTCAACTACTAGAAACTCAACAACTAGAAACTCCACAACTAGAAACTCCACAACTTGAAACCCAACAAATAGATACTCCACAACTACAGACTCCAGAACTAGAAACTCCACAACCAAAAACTCCGCAACTAAAAACTCCGCAACCAGAAACTCCACAGCTAGAAAATCCACAACTATAAACTCCACAACTTGAAACTCCGCAACTAGAAACTCCGCCACTAGAATCTCCAAAACTAGAAAACTCCGCTACTAGAAACTCTGCAACTAGAAACTCCGCAACGAAAAACTCCACAGCTAGAAACTCCACAACTGGAAACTCCCCATCTAGAGACTTCACAAATAGAAACTCCACAACTACGAACTCCACAACTACGAACACCACAACTAGAAACTCCGCAACTAGAAACTCCACAGCTAGAAAATCCCCAACTAGAAACTCCACAACTAGAAACTCCACAACTACTGACTCCGCAACTAGAAACTCCACAACCAGAAACTCCGCAACTAGAAACTCACTCCGCAACTAGAGACTCCACAACTAGAAATTCCACAACTAGAAACTCCACAACTTGAAACACCACAACTATATACTCCACCACTACAAAATCCACAACTAGAAACTCTGCAACTAGAAACTCCGCAACTAGAAACTCCACAGCTAGAAACTCCACAACTGGAAACTCCACAACTAGAGACTCCAAAACTAGAAACTGCACAACTACGAACCCCCCAACAACGAACCCCAGAACTAGAAGCTCCACAACTAGAAACTCCGCAACTAGAAGCTCCGCAACTAGAAACTCCACAGCTAGAAACTGCACGACTTGAGATTTCGCAACTAGAAACTCGGCAACTAGAAACTCAACTACTAGAAATTCAACAACTAGAAACTCCACAACTAGAAACTCCACAACTTGAAACCCAACAAATAGATACTCCACAACTACAGACTCCACAACTAGAAACTCTACAACCAGAAACTCCGCAACTAAAAACTTCGCAACTAGAAACCCCACAGCTAGAAAATCCACAACTAGAAACTCCACAACGAGAAACTCCACAACTTGAAACTCCGCAACTAGAAACTCCGCCACTAGAATCTCCACAACTAAAAAACTCCGCAACTAGAAACTCTGCATCTAGAAACTCCGCAACTAGAAACTCCACAGCTAGAAACAACACAAATAGAAACTCCTCAACTAGAGACTCCACAACTAGAACTGCACAACTACGAACCCCACAACTACGAACCCCACAACTAGAAACTCCACAACTAGAAACTCCACAACTAGAAACTCCACAACTTGAGACTTCGCAACTAGAAACTCTACAACTAGAAACTCCACAACTAGAAACTCCACAACTAGAAACTCCGATACTAGAAACTCCGCAACTATAAACTCCACAGCCAGAAACTCCACAACTAGAAACTCCACATCTAGAAACTGCGCAACTAGAAACTCCACAACTAGAACTTCCACAACTAAAGACTCAACAACTAGAGACTTCTCTTATAAAAGCTACACAACTAAAAACTCCACAACTAGAAACTGCGTAACTAGAAACTCGAAAACTAGAAACTCCACAACTAGAAACTCCACACCTATGAATTCCACAACTTGAAACTCCACAACTAAAACTTCACAACTAGAAACTCCACAACTAGAAACTCTGCAACAAGAAAAACCGCAACTAGAAACTCTGCAACTAGAAACTCCGCAACTAGAATCTCCACAGCTAGAAACTCCACAACTATAAACTCCACAACTAGAAACTCCACAACTAGAGACTCCAAAACTAGAGACTGCACAATTAGAGACTCCGCAACTAGAAACTCCACAGCTAGCAACTCCGCTACTAGAAACTCCACAACTAGCGACTCCGCAACTACAAACTCGACAACTTGAAACTTTGCAACTCGAAACTGTGGAACTAGAAAATCCGCAGCTATAAACTCAAGTAGAAACTCCCCAACTAGAAACTTCACAACTAGAAAATTCGCAACTAGAAAATCCACAATTAGAAACTTCACAACTAGAAACTCCCCAACAAGAAACTCCACAACTAGAAACTCCACAACTAGGAACTCTGCAACTAGAAAATCTACAACTACAAACTCGAAAAATAAAAACTACAAATAGAAACTCCACAACTAGAAACTCCACAACTAGAAACTTCACAGCTAAAATCTCCACAACTTGAAACACCAAAACTAGATACTCCACAACTACAAATTACTCAACTAGAAACTCCGCCACTAGAAGCTCCGCAACTAGAAACTCCGCTGCTAGAAACTCCACGACTTGAGACTTCGCAACTAGAAACTCGGCAACTAGAAACTCAACAACTAGAAACTCCACAACTAGAAACTCCACAGCCAGAAACTCCATAACTTGAAACCCAACAAACAGATACTCCACAACTACAGACTCCACGACTAGAAACTCAACAACTAGAAACTCCACAACTACAAACTCCACAAGTAGACACTCCCCAACTAGAAACTCCACAACTAGAGACTCCACAACTAGAGACTCCTCAACTAAAAACTCCACAACTAGAAACTCCGCAACTAGAAACTTCACAGCTAGAAACTCCACAACTTGAGACTTCGCAACTAAAGAACTCGGCAACTAGAAATTCAAACACTAGAAATTCCACAACTAGAAACTCCACAACTACTGGCTCCGCAACATGAAACTCTAAAACCAGAAACTCCGCAACTAGAAACTCACTCCGCCACTAGAGACTCCACAACTTGAAATTCCACAACTAGAAACTCCACAACTAGAAACTCCACAACTAGAAATTCCACAACTAGAGACTCAACAACTAGAGACTCCTCAACTAAAAGCTCCACAACTAGAAACTCCGTAACTAGAAATTCCACAACTAGAAACTCCAACACTACAGACTCCGCGACTAGAAAACTCCGCAACTAGAAACTCCACAACTAGAAACTCCACAACTTGAAAGCCCACAACTACAAACTCCACAACTAGAAACTCCACAACTAGAAACTCCACAACTAGAAACTCCACAACTTGAAGCTCCGCAACTAGAAACTCCGCAACTAGAAACACCACAACTAGAAAACTCCGCAACTAGAAACTCTGCAACTAGAGACTCCGCCACTAGAAACTCCACAACTAGAAACTCCACAACTTGAGACTTCGCAACTAGAAACTCCACAACTAGAAACTCCACAACTAGAAACTCCACAACTAGAAACTCCAAAACTAGAAACTCCGATACCAGAAACTCCGCAACTATAAACTTCACAGCCAGAAACTCCACAACTAGAAACTCCACATCTAGAAACTCCGCAACAAGAAACTCCACAACTAGAAACTCCACACCTAGAACTTCCACAACTAGAGACTCAACAACTAGAGACTCCTCAACTAAAAGCTCCACAACTAAAAACTCCACAACTAGAAACTCCGTAACTAGAAACTCGAAAACTAGAAACTCCACAACTAGAAACTCCACACCTATGAATTCCACAACTTGAAACTCCACAACTAAAACTTCACAACTAGAAACTCCACAACTAGAAACTCTGCAACAAGAAACTCCGCAACTAGAAACTCTGCAACTAGAAACTCCGCAACTAGAAACTCCACAGCTAGAAACTCCACAACTAGAAACTCCACAACTAGAAACTCCGCAACTAGAGACTCCAAAACTAGAGACTGCACAATTAGAGACTCCGCAACTAGAAACTCCACAGCTAGCAACTCCGCTACTAGAAACTCCACAACTAGCGACTCCGCAACTACAAACTCGACAACTTGAAACTTTGCAACTCGAAACTGTGGAACTAGAAAATCCGCAGCTATAAACTCAAGTAGAAACTCCCCAACTAGAAACTTCACAACTAGAAAATTCGCAACTAGAAAATCCACAATTAGAAACTTCACAACTAGAAACTCCCCAACAAGAAACTCCACAACTAGAAACTCCACAACTAGGAACTCTGTAACTAGAAAATCTACAACTACAAACTCGAAAAATAAAAACTACAAATAGAAACTCCACAACTAGAAACTCCACAACTAGAAACTTCACAGCTAAAATCTCCACAACTTGAAACACCAAAACTAGATACTCCACAACTACAAATTACTCAACTAGAAACTCCGCCACTAGAAGCTCCGCAACTAGAAACTCCGCTGCTAGAAACTCCACGACTTGAGACTTCGCAACTAGAAACTCGGCAACTAGAAACTCAACAACTAGAAACTCCACAACTAGAAACTCCACAGCCAGAAACTCCATAACTTGAAACCCAACAAACAGATACTCCACAACTACAGACTCCACGACTAGAAACTCAACAACTAGAAACTCCACAACTACAAACTCCACAAGTAGACACTCCCCAACTAGAAACTCCACAACTAGAGACTCCACAACTAGAGACTCCTCAACTAAAAACTCCACAACTAGAAACTCCGCAACTAGAAACTTCACAGCTAGAAACTCCACAACTTGAGACTTCGCAACTAAAGAACTCGGCAACTAGAAATTCAAACACTAGAAATTCCACAACTAGAAACTCCACAACTACTGGCTCCGCAACATGAAACTCTAAAACCAGAAACTCCGCAACTAGAAACTCACTCCGCCACTAGAGACTCCACAACTTGAAATTCCACAACTAGAAACTCCACAACTAGAAACTCCACAACTAGAAATTCCACAACTAGAGACTCAACAACTAGAGACTCCTCAACTAAAAGCTCCACAACTAGAAACTCCGTAACTAGAAATTCCACAACTAGAAACTCCAACACTACAGACTCCGCGACTAGAAAACTCCGCAACTAGAAACTCCACAACTAGAAACTCCACAACTTGAAAGCCCACAACTACAAACTCCACAACTAGAAACTCCACAACTAGAAACTCCACAACTAGAAACTCCACAACTTGAAGCTCCGCAACTAGAAACTCCGCAACTAGAAACACCACAACTAGAAAACTCCGCAACTAGAAACTCTGCAACTAGAAACTCCGCCACTAGAAACTCCACAACTAGAAACTCCACAACTTGAGACTTCGCAACTAGAAACTCCACAACTAGAAACTCCACAACTAGAAACTCCACAACTAGAAACTCCAAAACTAGAAACTCCGATACCAGAAACTCCGCAACTATAAACTTCACAGCCAGAAACTCCACAACTAGAAACTCCACATCTAGAAGCTCCGCAACAAGAAACTCCACAACTAGAAACTCCACACCTAGAACTTCCACAACTAGAGACTCAACAACTAGAGACTCCTCAACTAAAAGCTCCACAACTAAAAACTCCACAACTAGAAACTCCGTAACTAGAAACTCGAAAACTAGAAACTCCACAACTAGAAACTCCACACCTATGAATTCCACAACTTGAAACTCCACAACTAAAACTTCACAACTAGAAACTCCACAACTAGAAACTCTGCAACAAGAAACTCCGCAACTAGAAACTCTGCAACTAGAAACTCCGCAACTAGAAACTCCACAGCTAGAAACTCCACAACTAGAAACTCCACAACTAGAAACTCCACAACTAGAGACTCCAAAACTTGAGACTGCATAATTAGAGACTCCGCAACTAGAAACTCCACAGCTAGCAACTCCGCAACTAGAAACTCCACAACTAGCGACTCCGCAACTACAAACTCGACAACTTGAAACTTTGCAACTCGAAACTGTGGAACTAGAAAATCCACAACTATAAACTCATGTAGAAACTCCCCAACTAGAAACTTCGCAAGTAGAAATTCCGCAACTAGAAAATCCACAATTAGAAACTTCACAACTAGAAACACCCCAACTAGAAACTCCACAACTAGAAACTCCACAAGTAGACACTCCACAACTAGAAACTCCACAACTAGAGACTCCACAACTAGAGACTCCACAGCTAAAAACTCCACAACTAGAAACTCCGCAACTAGAAACTCAACAACTAGAAATTCCACAGCTAGAAACTCCACAACTTGAGACTTCGCAACTAAAGAACTCGGCGACTAGAAACTCAACAACTAGAAACTCCACAAGTAGAAACTCCGCAACTAGAAACTCCGCAACTAGAATCTCTGGAACTAGAAACTCCGAAACTAGAAACTCCACAGCTAGAAACTCCACAACTTGAAACACCAAAACTAGATTCTCCACAACTACAAACTCCACAACTAGAAACTCCGCCACTAGAAGCTCCGCAACTAGAAACTCCGCAGCTAGAAACTCCACGACTTGAGACTTCGCAACTAGAAACTCGGCAACTAGAAACTCAACAACTAGAAACTCCACAGCCAGAAACTCCATAACTTGAAACCCAACAAATAGCTGCTACACAACTACAGACTCCACGACTAGAAACTCCACAACTAGAAACTCCACAACTAGAAACTCCACAACTAGAAACTCCACAAGTAGACACTCCACAACTAGAAACTCCACAACTAGAGACTCCACAACTAGAGACTCCTTAACTAAAAACTCCACAACTAGAAACTCCACAACTAGAAACTCCACAACTACTGGCTCCGCAACTAGAAACTCCACAACCAGAAACTCCGCAACTAGAAACTCACTCCGCCACTAGAGACTCCACAACTTGAAATTCCACAACTAGAAACTCCACAACTAGAAACTCCGCAACTAGAAACTCCACAGCTAGAAACTCCACAACTTGAAACACCAAAACTAGATACTCCACAACTACAAATTCCACAACTAGAAACTCCGCCACTAGAAGCTCCGCAACTAGAAACTCCGCAACTAAAGAACTTCACAACTTGAAGCTCCACAACTAGAAACTCCGCAACTAGAAACTCCACAACTAGAAAACTCCGCAACTAGAAACTCTGCAACTAGAAACTCCGCCACTAGAAACTCCACAACTTGAAACACCACAACTATATATTCCACAACTAGAAGCTCCACAACTAGAGACTCCACAACTAGAAGCTCCGCAAATAGAAACTCCGCAAATAAAAGCTCCGCAACTAGAAACTCCACAGCTAAAAACTCCACGACTTGAGACTTCGCAACTAGAAACTCGGCAACTAGAAACTCCACAATTTGAAACCCAACAAATAGATACTCCACAACTACAGACTCCACAACTGGAAACTCCACAACTAGAAACTTCACAACAAGAAACTCGACAACTAGAAACTCCACAACTACGAACCTCACAACTAGAAACTCCACAACTAGAAACTCCGCAACTAGAAACTCTACAGCCAGAAACTCCAAAACTAGAAACTCTACATCTAGAAACTCCGACACAAGAAACTCCGCAACTAGAAACTCCACAACTAGAACTTCCACAACTAGAGACTCAACAACTAGAGACTCCTCAACTAAAAGCTCCACAACTAGAAACTCCACAACTAAAAACTCCACAACTAGAAACTCCACAACTAGGAACTCCGTAACTAGAAACCCGAAAACCAGAAACTCCACAACTAGAAACTCCACACCTATTAATTCCACAACTTTAAACTCCACAACTAAAACTCCACAACTAGAAACTCAACAACTAGAAACTCTGCAACTAGAAACTCCGCAACTAGAATCTCCACAGTTAGAAATTCCACAACTATAAACTCCACAACCAGAAACTCCACAACTAGAGACTCCAAAACTAGAGACTGCACAATTAGATACTCCGCAACTAGATACTCCAAAACTAGGAACTCTGCAACTAGAAAGTCTACAACTACAAACTCAAAAACTAAAAACTACAAATAGAAACTCCACAACTAGAAACTCCACAAGTAGACACTCCACAACTAGAAACTCCACAACTAGAGACTCCACAACTAGAAACTCCGCAACTAGAAACTCCGCCGCTAGAAACTCCACAGCTAGAAACTCTACAACTTGAGACTTCGCAACTAGAGAACTCGGCAACTAGAAACTCAACAACTAGAAACTCCACAACTAGATACACCGCAACTAAAAACTCTGCAACCAGAAATTTCACAGCTACAAAATCCACAACTAGAAACTCTGCAAATAAAAACTTCACAACTAGAAAATTAACAACTAGAAACTCCACAACTAGAGACTCCACAACTAAAAACTCCACAACTAGAAACTCCGCAACTAGAAACTCCGCAACTAGAAACTCCACAGCTAGAAACTCTACAACTTGAGACTTCGCAACTAAAGAACTCGGCAACTAGAAACTCAACAACTAGAAACTCCACAACTAGAAACACCGCAACTAAAAACTCTGCAACCAGAAATTCCACAGCTAGAAAATCCACAACTAGAAACTCTGCAACTAGAAACTCCGCCAATAGAAACTCCAAAGCTAGAAAATTAACAACTAGAAACTCCACAACTAGAAACTCCACAACTTGAAAGTCCACAACTAGATACTCCACAACTACAAACTCCACAACTAGAAACTCCACAACGAGAAACTCCACAACTAGAAACTCCGCCACTAGAAACTCCACAACTAGAAAACTCCGGAACTAGAAACTCTGCAACTAGAAACTCCGCAAGTAGAAACTCCACAACTTGAAACACCACAACTATATGCTCCACAACTACAAAATCCACAACTAGAAACTCCGCAACTAGAAACTCCACAGCTAGAAACTCCACGACTTGAGATTTCGCAACTAGAAACTCGGCAACTGGAAACTCAACTACTAGAAACTCAACAACTAGAAACTCCACAACTAGAAACTCCACAACTTGAAACCCAACAAATAGATACTCCACAACTACAGACTCCAGAACTAGAAACTCCACAACCAGAAACTCCGCAACTAAAAACTCCGCAACCAGAAACTCCACAGCTAGAAAATCCACAACTATAAACTCCACAACTTGAAACTCCGCAACTAGAAACTCCGCCACTAGAATCTCCAAAACTAGAAAACTCCGCTACTAGAAACTCTGCAACTAGAAACTCCGCAACGAAAAACTCCACAGCTAGAAACTCCACAACTGGAAACTCCCCATCTAGAGACTTCACAAATAGAAACTCCACAACTACGAACTCCACAACTACGAACACCACAACTAGAAACTCCGCAACTAGAAACTCCACAGCTAGAAAATCCACAACTAGAAACTCCACAACTAGAAACTCCACAACTACTGACTCCGCAACTAGAAACTCCACAACCAGAAACTCCGCAACTAGAAACTCACTCCGCAACTAGAGACTCCACAACTAGAAATTCCACAACTAGAAACTCCACAACTTGAAACACCACAACTATATACTCCACCACTACAAAATCCACAACTAGAAACTCTGCAACTAGAAACTCCGCAACTAGAAACTCCACAGCTAGAAACTCCACAACTGGAAACTCCACAACTAGAGACTCCAAAACTAGAAACTGCACAACTACGAACCCCCCAACAACGAACCCCAGAACTAGAAGCTCCACAACTAGAAACTCCGCAACTAGAAGCTCCGCAACTAGAAACTCCACAGCTAGAAACTGCACGACTTGAGATTTCGCAACTAGAAACTCGGCAACTAGAAACTCAACTACTAAAAATTCAACAACTAGAAACTCCACAACTAGAAACTCCACAACTTGAAACCCAACAAATAGATACTCCACAACTACAGACTCCACAACTAGAAACTCTACAACCAGAAACTCCGCAACTAAAAACTTCGCAACTAGAAACCCCACAGCTAGAAAATCCACAACTAGAAACTCCACAACGAGAAACTCCACAACTTGAAACTCCGCAACTAGAAACTCCGCCACTAGAATCTCCACAACTAGAAAACTCCACAACTAGAAACTCTGCAACTAGAAACTCCGCAACTAGAAACTCTACAGCTAGAAACTCCACAACTGGAAACTCCACAACTAGAGACTGCAAAACTAGAAACTGCACAACTACGAATCCCACAACTACGAACCCCAGAACTAGAAGCTCCACAACTAGAAACTCCACAACTTGGAACTCCGCAACTAGAAACTCCGCCACTACAATCTTCACAACTAAAAAACTCCGCAACTAGAAACTCTGCAGCTAGAAACTCCGCAACTAGAAACTCCACAGCTAGAAACAACACAAATAGAAACTCCTCAACTAGAGACTCCACAACTAGAACTGCACAACTACGAACCCCACAACTACGAACCCCACAACTAGAAACTCCACAACTAGAAACTCCACAACTAGAAACTCCACAACTTGAGACTTCGCAACTAGAAACTCTACAACTAGAAACTCCACAACTAGAAACTCCACAACTAGAAACTCCGATACTAGAAACTCCGCAACTATAAACTCCACAGCCAGAAACTCCACAACTAGAAACTCCACATCTAGAAACTGCGCAACTAGAAACTCCACAACTAGAACTTCCACAACTAGAGACTCAACAACTAGAGACTTCTCTTATAAAAGCTACACAACTAAAAACTCCACAACTAGAAACTGCGTAACTAGAAACTCGAAAACTAGAAACTCCACAACTAAAAACTCCACACCTATGAATTCCACAACTTGAAACTCCACAACTAAAACTTCACAACTAGAAACTCCACAACTAGAAACTCTGCAACAAGAAAAACCGCAACTAGAAACTCTGCAACTAGAAACTCCGCAACTAGAATCTCCACAGCTAGAAACTCTACAACTATAAACTCCACAACTAGAAACTCCACAACTAGAGACTCCAAAACTAGAGACTGCACAATTAGAGACTCCGCAACTAGAAACTCCACAGCTAGCAACTCCGCTACTAGAAACTCCACAACTAGCGACTCCGCAACTACAAACTCGACAACTTGAAACTTTGCAACTCGAAACTGTGGAACTAGAAAATCCGCAGCTATAAACTCAAGTAGAAACTCCCCAACTAGAAACTTCACAACTAGAAAATTCGCAACTAGAAAATCCACAATTAGAAACTTCACAACTAGAAACTCCCCAACAAGAAACTCCACAACTAGAAACTCCACAACTAGGAACTCTGCAACTAGAAAATCTACAACTACAAACTCGAAAAATAAAAACTACAAATAGAAACTCCACAACTAGAAACTCCACAACTAGAAACTCCACAAGTAGACACTCCACAACTAGAAACTCCACAACTAGAGACTCCACAACTAGAAACTTCACAGCTAAAAACTCCACAACTTGAAACACCAAAACTAGATACTCCACAACTACAAATTCCTCAACTAGAAACTCCGCCACTAGAAGCTCCGCAACTAGAAACTCCGCAGCTAGAAACTCCACGACTTGAGACTTCGCAACTAAAAACTCGGCAACTAGAAACTCAACAACTAGAAACTCCACAACTAGAAACTCCACAGCCAGAAACTCCATAACTTGAAACCCAACAAACAGATACTCCACAACTACAGACTCCACGACTAGAAACTCAACAACTAGAAACTCCACAACTACAAACTCCACAAGTAGACACTCCCCAACTAGAAACTCCACAACTAGAGACTCCACAACTAGAGACTCCTCAACTAAAAACTCCACAACTAGAAACTCCGCAACTAGAAACTTCACAGCTAGAAACTCCACAACTTGAGACTTCGCAACTAAAGAACTCGGCAACTAGAAATTCAAACACTAGAAATTCCACAACTAGAAACTCCACAACTACTGGCTCCGCAACATGAAACTCCACAACCAGAAACTCCGCAACTAGAAACTCACTCCGCCACTAGAGACTCCACAACTTGAAATTCCACAACTAGAAACTCCACAACTAGAAACTCCACAACTAGAAATTCCACAACTAGAGACTCAACAACTAGAGACTCCTCAACTAAAAGCTCCACAACTAGAAACTCCGTAACTAGAAATTCCACAACTAGAAACTCCAACACTACAGACTCCGCGACTAGAAAACTCCGCAACTAGAAACTCCACAACTAGAAACTCCACAACTTGAAAGCCCACAACTACACACTCCACAACTAGAAACTCCACAACTAGAAACTCCACAACTAGAAACTCCACAACTTGAAGCTCCGCAACTAGAAACTCCGCAACTAGAAACACCACAACTAGAAAACTCCGCAACTAGAAACTCTGCAACTAGAAACTCCGCCACTAGAAACTCCACAACTAGAAACTCCACAACTTGAGACTTCGCAACTAGAAACTCCACAACTAGAAACTCCACAACTAGAAACTCCACAACTAGAAACTCCACAACTAGAAACTCCGATACCAGAAACTCAGCAACTATAAACTTCACAGCCAGAAACTCCACAACTAGAAACTCCACATCTAGAAACTCCGCAACAAGAAACTCCACAACTAGAAACTCCACACCTAGAACTTCCACAACTAGAGACTCAACAACTAGAGACTCCTCAACTAAAAGCTCCACAACTAAAAACTCCACAACTAGAAACTCCGTAACTAGAAACTCGAAAACTAGAAACTCCACAACTAGAAACTCCACACCTATGAATTCCACAACTTGAAACTCCACAACTAAAACTTCACAACTAGAAACTCCACAACTAGAAACTCTGCAACAAGAAACTCCGCAACTAGAAACTCTGCAACTAGAAACTCCGCAACTAGAAACTCCACAGCTAGAAACTCCACAACTAGAAACTCCACAACTAGAAACTCCACAACTAGAGACTCCAAAACTAGAGACTGCACAATTAGAGACTCCGCAACTAGAAACTCCACAGCTAGCAACTCCGCAACTACAAACTCGACAACTTGAAACTTTGCAACTCGAAACTGTGGAACTAGAAAATCCACAACTATAAACTCATGTAGATACTCCCCAACTAGAAACTTCGCAAGTAGAAATTCCGCAACTAGAAAATCCACAATTAGAAACTTCACAACTAGAAACACCCCAACTAGAAACTCCACAACTAGAAACTCCACAAGTAGACACTCCACAACTAGAAACTCCACAACTAGAGACTCCACAACTAGAGACTCCACAGCGAAAAACTCCACAACTAGAAACTCCGCAACTAGAAACTCAACAACTAGAAATTCCACAGCTAGAAACTCCACAACTTGAGACTTCGCAACTAAAGAACTCAGCGACTAGAAACTCAACAACTAGAAACTCCACAACTAGAAACTCCGCAACTAGAAACTCCGCAACTAGAATCTCTGGAACTAGAAACTCCGAAACTAGAAACTCCACAGCTAGAAACTCCACAACTTGAAACACCAAAACTAGATTCTCCACAACTACAAATTCCACAACTAGAAACTCCGCCACTAGAAGCTCCGCAACTAGAAACTCCGCAGCTAGAAACTCCACGACTTGAGACTTCGCAACTAGAAACTCGGCAACTAGAAACTGCACAACTACGAACCCCCCAACAACGAACCCCAGAACTAGAAGCTCCACAACTAGAAACTCCGCAACTAGAAGCTCCGCAACTAGAAACTCCACAGCTAGAAACTGCACGACTTGAGATTTCGCAACTAGAAACTCGGCAACTAGAAACTCAACTACTAAAAATTCAACAACTAGAAACTCCACAACTAGAAACTCCACAACTTGAAACCCAACAAATAGATACTCCACAACTACAGACTCCACAACTAGAAACTCTACAACCAGAAACTCCGCAACTAAAAACTTCGCAACTAGAAACCCCACAGCTAGAAAATCCACAACTAGAAACTCCACAACGAGAAACTCCACAACTTGAAACTCCGCAACTAGAAACTCCGCCACTAGAATCTCCACAACTAGAAAACTCCACAACTAGAAACTCTGCAACTAGAAACTCCGCAACTAGAAACTCTACAGCTAGAAACTCCACAACTGGAAACTCCACAACTAGAGACTGCAAAACTAGAAACTGCACAACTACGAATCCCACAACTACGAACCCCAGAACTAGAAGCTCCACAACTAGAAACTCCACAACTTGGAACTCCGCAACTAGAAACTCCGCCACTACAATCTTCACAACTAAAAAACTCCGCAACTAGAAACTCTGCATCTAGAAACTCCGCAACTAGAAACTCCACAGCTAGAAACAACACAAATAGAAACTCCTCAACTAGAGACTCCACAACTAGAACTGCACAACTACGAACCCCACAACTACGAACCCCACAACTAGAAACTCCACAACTAGAAACTCCACAACTAGAAACTCCACAACTTGAGACTTCGCAACTAGAAACTCTACAACTAGAAACTCCACAACTAGAAACTCCACAACTAGAAACTCCGATACTAGAAACTCCGCAACTATAAACTCCACAGCCAGAAACTCCACAACTAGAAACTCCACATCTAGAAACTGCGCAACTAGAAACTCCACAACTAGAACTTCCACAACTAGAGACTCAACAACTAGAGACTTCTCTTATAAAAGCTACACAACTAAAAACTCCACAACTAGAAACTGCGTAACTAGAAACTCGAAAACTAGAAACTCCACAACTAAAAACTCCACACCTATGAATTCCACAACTAGAAACTCCACAACTAGAGACTCCAAAACTAGAGACTGCACAATTAGAGACTCCGCAACTAGAAACTCCACAGCTAGCAACTCCGCAACTAGAAACTCCACAACTAGCGACTCCGCAACTACAAACTCGACAACTTGAAACTTTGCAACTCGAAACTGTGGAACTAGAAAATCCACAACTATAAACTCATGTAGATACTCCCCAACTAGAAACTTCGCAAGTAGAAATTCCGCAACTAGAAAATCCACAATTAGAAACTTCACAACTAGAAACACCCCAACTAGAAACTCCACAACTAGAAACTCCACAAGTAGACACTCCACAACTAGAAACTCCACAACTAGAGACTCCACAACTAGAGACTCCACAGCGAAAAACTCCACAACTAGAAACTCCGCAACTAGAAACTCAACAACTAGAAATTCCACAGCTAGAAACTCCACAACTTGAGACTTCGCAACTAAAGAACTCAGCGACTAGAAACTCAACAACTAGAAACTCCACAACTAGAAACTCCGCAACTAGAAACTCCGCAACTAGAATCTCTGGAACTAGAAACTCCGAAACTAGAAACTCCACAGCTAGAAACTCCACAACTTGAAACACCAAAACTAGATTCTCCACAACTACAAATTCCACAACTAGAAACTCCGCCACTAGAAGCTCCGCAACTAGAAACTCCGCAGCTAGAAACTCCACGACTTGAGACTTCGCAACTAGAAACTCGGCAACTAGAAACTCAACAACTAGAAACTCCACAACTAGAAACTCCACAGCCAGAAACTTCATAACTTGAAACCCAACAAATAGCTGCTACACAACTACAGACTCCACGACTAGAAACTCCACAACTAGAAACTCCACAACTAGAAACTCCACAACTAGAAACTCCACAAGTAGACACTCCACAACTAGAAACTCCACAACTAGAGACTCCACAACTAGAGACTCCTTAACTAAAAACACCACAACTAGAAACTCCACAACTAGAAACTCCACAACTACTGGCTCCGCAACTAGAAACTCCACAACCAGAAACTCCGCAACTAGAAACTCACTCCGCCACTAGAGACTCCACAACTTGAAATTCCACAACTAGAAACTCCACAACTAGAAACTCCGCAACTAGAAACTCCACAGCTAGAAACTCCACAACTTGAAACACCAAAACTAGATACTCCACAACTACAAACTCCACAACTAGAAAACTCCGCAACTAGAAACTCTGCAACTAGAAACTCCGCCACTAGAAACTCCACAACTTGAAACACCACAACTATATATTCCACAACTACAAATTCCACAACTAGAAGCTCCGCAACTAGAAACTCCGCAAATAGAAGCTCCGCAACTAGAAACTCTACAGCTAAAAACTCCACGACTTGAGACTTCGCAACTAGATACTTGGCAACTAGAAACTCAACTACTAGAAAATCCACAACTAGAAACTCCACAACTAGAAACTCCACAACTTGAAACCCTACAAATAGATACTCCACAACTACGAACTCCCCAACTGGAAACTCCGCAACTAGAAACTCCACAGCTAGACAATCCACAACTAGAAACTCCACAACGAGAAACTCCACGACTTGAAACTCCGCAACTAGAAACTCCACAACTACGAACCCCACAACTTCGAACCCCACAACTAGAAACTCCACAACTAGAGACTCTACAACTAGAAGCTCGACAACTAGAAACTCCACAACTACGAACCTCACAACTAGAAACTCAACAACAAGAAACTCCCAAACTAGAAACTCCACAGCCAGGAACTCCACAACTAGAAACTCCACAACTAGAAACTCCGCAACAAGAAACCCTGCAACTAGAAACTCCGCAACTAGAATCTCCACAGTTAGAAATTCCACAACTAAAAACTCCACAACCAGAAACTCCACAACTAGAGACTCCAAAACTGGAGACTGCACAATTAGAGACTCCGCAACTAGATACTCCAAAACTAGGAACTCTGCAACTAGAAAATCTACAACTACAAATTCGAAAACTAAAAACTACAAATAGAAACTCCACAACTAGAAACTCCACAAGTAGACACTCCACAACTTGAAACTCCACAACTAGAGACTCCACAACTAAAAAATCCACAACTAGAAACTCCGCAACTAGAAACTCCGCAACTAGAAACTCCACAGCTAGAAACTCTACAACTTGAGACTTCGCAACTAAAGAACTCGGCAACTAGAAACTCAACAACTAGAAACTCCACAACAAAAACACCGCAACTAAAAACTCTGCAAGGAGAAATTCCACAGCTAGAAAATCCACAACTAGAAACTCTGCAACTAGAAACTCGGCAACTGGAAACTCAACTACTAGAAACTCAACAACTAGAAACTCCACAACTAGAAACTCCACAACTTGAAACCCAACAAATAGATACTCCACAACTACAGACTCCAGAACTAGAAACTCCACAACCAGAAACTCCGCTACTAAAAACTCCGCAACTAGAAACTCCACAGCCAGAAAATCCACAACTAGAAACTCCACAACTTGAAACTCCGCAACTAGAAACTCCGCCACTAGAATCTCCACAACTAGAAAACTCCGCTACTAGAAACTCTGCAACTAGAAACTCCGCAACGAAAAACTCCACAGCTAGAAACTCCACAACTGGAAACTCCCTAACTAGAGACTTCACAACTAGAAACTCCACAACTACGAACTCCACAACTACGAACCCCACAACTAGAAACTCCGCAACTAGAAACTCCACAGCTAGAAAATCCACAACTAGAAACTCCACAATTAGAAAACACCAGAACGAGAAACTCTGCAACTAGAAACTCCGCAACTAGAGACTCCACAACTTGAAACACCACAACTATATATTCCACAACTACAAAATCCACAACTAGAAACTCCGCAACTAGAAACTCCGCAACTAGAAACTCCACAGCTAGAAACTCCACGACTTGAGATTTCGCAACTAAAAACTCGGCAACTGGAAACTCAACTACTAGAAACTCAACAACTAGAAACTCAACAACTAGAAACTCCAAAACTAGAAACTCCACAAGTAGACACTCCACAACTAGAAACTCCACAACTAGAGACTCCACAACTAGAGACTCTACAGCTAAAAACTCCACAACTAGAAACTCCGCAACTAGAAACTCAACAACTAGAAATTCCACAGCTAGAAACTCCACAACTTGAGACTTCGCAACTAAAGAACTCGGCGACTAGAAACTCAACAACTAGAAACTCCACAACTAGAAACTCCGCAACTAGAAACTCCGCAACTAGAAACTCTGGAACTAGAAACTCCGAAACTAGAAACTCCACAGCTAGAAACTCCACAACTTGAAACACCAAAACTAGATACTCCACAACTACAAATTCCACAACTAGAAACTCCGCCACTTGAAGCTCCGAAACTAGAAACTCCGCAGCTAGAAACTCCACGAATTGAGACTTCGCAACTAGAAACTCGGCAACTAGAAACTCAACAACTAGAAACTCCACAACTAGAAACTCCACAGCCAGAAACTCCATAACTTGAAACCCAACAAATAGCTACAACACAACTACAGACTCCACGACTAGAAACTCCACAACTAGAAACTCCACAACTAGAAACTCCACTAGTAGACACTCCACAACTAGAAACTCCACAACTAGAGACTCCACAACTAGAGACTCCTTAACTAAAAACTCCACAACTAGAAACTCCACAACTAGAAACTCCACAACTACTGGCTCCGCAACTAGAAACTCCACAACCAGAAACTCCGCAACTAGAAACTCACTCCGCCACTAGAGACTCCACAACTTGAAATTCCACAACTAGAAACTCCACAACTAGAAACTCCGCAACTAGAAACTCCACAGCTAGAAACTCCACAACTTGAAACACCAAAACTAGATACTCCACAACTACAAATTCCACAACTAGAATCTCCGCCACTAGAAGCTCCGCAACTAGAAACTCCGCAACTAAAGAACTTCACAACTTGAAGCTCCACAACTAGAAACTCCGCAACTAGAAACTCCACAACTAGAAAACTCCGCAACTAGAAACTCTGCAACTAGAAACTCCGCCACTAGAAACTCCACAACTTGAAACACCACAACTATATATTCCACAACTACAAATTCCACAACTAGAAGCTCCGCAACTAGAAACTCCGCAAATAGAAGCTCCGCAACTAGAAACTCCACAGCTAAAAACTCCACGACTTGAGACTTCGCAACTAGATACTTGGCAACTAGAAACTCAACTACTAGAAAATCCACAACTAGAAACTCCACAACTAGAAACTCCACAACTTGAAACCCAACAAATAGATACTCCACAACTACAAACTCCCCAACTGGAAACTCCGCAACTAGAAACTCCACAGCTAGACAATCCACAACTAGAAACTCCACAACGAGAAACTCCACGACTTGAAACTCCGCAACTAGAAACTCCACAACTACGAACCCCACAACTTCGAACCCCACAACTAGAAACTCCACAACTAGAGACTCCACAACTAGAAGCTCGACAACTAGAAACTCCACAACTACGAACCTCACAACTAGAAACTCCACAACTAGAAACTCCCAAACTAGAAACTCCACAGCCAGAAACTCCACAACTAGAAACTCCACAACTAGAAACTCCGCAACAAGAAACCCTGCAACTAGAAACTCCGCAACTAGAATCTCCACAGTTAGAAATTCCACAACTAAAAACTCCACAACCAGAAACTCCACAACTAGAGACTCCAAAACTAGAGACTGCACAATTAGAGACTCCGCAACTAGATACTCCAAAACTAGGAACTCTGCAACTAGAAAATCTACAACTACAAATTCGAAAACTAAAAACTACAAATAGAAACTCCACAACTAGAAACTCCACAAGTAGACACTCCACAACTTGAAACTCCACAACTAGAGACTCCACAACTAAAAAATCCACAACTAGAAACTCCGCAACTAGAAACTCCACAACTAGAAACTCCACAGCTAGAAACTCTACAACTTGAGACTTCGCAACTAAAGAACTCGGCAACTAGAAACTCAACAACTAGAAACTCCACAACAAAAACACCGCAACTAAAAACTCTGCAAGGAGAAATTCCACAGCTAGAAAATCCACAACTAGAAACTCTGCAACTAGAAACTCCGCAATTAGAAACTCCACAGATAGAAACTCCGCAACTAGAAACTCCACAACTAGAAAACTCCGGAACTAGAAACTCTGCAACTAGAAACTCCACAACTAGAAACTCCACAACTTGAAACACCACAACTATATACTCCACAACTACAAAATCCACAACTAGAAACTCCGCAACTAGAAACTCCGCAACTAGAAACTCCACAGCTAGAAACTCCATGACTTGAGATTTCGCAACTAGAAACTCGGCAACTGGAAACTCAACTACTAGAAACTCAACAACTAGAAACTCAACAACTAGAAACTCCACAACTTGAAACCCAACAAATAGATACTCCACAACTACAGACTCCAGAACTAGAAACTCCACAACCAGAAACTCCGCAACTAAAAACTCCGCAACTAGAAACTCCACAGCCAGAAAATCCACAACTAGAAACTCCACAACTTGAAACTCCGCAACTAGAAACTCCGCCACTAGAATCTCCACAACTAGAAAACTCCGCTACTAGAAACTCTGCAACTAGAAACTCCGCCACGAAAAACTCCACAGCTAGAAACTCCACATCTGGAAACTCCCTAACTAGAGACTTCACAACTAGAAACTCCACAACTACGAACTCCACAACTACGAACCCCACAACTAGAAACTCCGCAACTAGAAACTCCACAGCTAGAAAATCCACAACTAGAAACTCCACAACTAGAAAACTCCGGAACGAGAAACTCTGCAACTAGAAACTCCGCAACTAGAGACTCCACAACTTGAAACACCACAACTATATATTCCACAACTACAAAATCCACAACTAGAAACTCCGCAACTAGAAACTCCGCAACTAGAAACTCCACAGCTAGAAACTCCACGACTTGAGATTTCGCAACTAAAAACTCGGCAACTGGAAACTCAACTACTAGAAACTCAACAACTAGAAACTCCACAACTAGAAACTCCACAACTTGAAAGCCCACAACTAGATACTCCACAACTACAAACTCCACAACTAGAAACTTCACAACTAGAAACTCCACAACTTGAAGCTCCGCAACTAGAAACTCCGCAACTAGAAACTCCACAACTAGAAAACTCCGCAACTAGAAACTCTACAAGTAGAAACTCCGCCACTAGAAATTCCACAACTTGAAACACCACAGCTATATACTTCACAACTACAAATTCCACAACTAGAAACTCCACAACTAGAAACTCCACAACTTGGAACTCCGCAACTAGAAACTCCGCCACTAGAATCTCCACAACTAGAAAACTCCGAAACTAGAAACTCTGCATCTAGAAACTCCGCAACTAGAAACTCCACAGCTAGAAACACCACAAATAGAAACTCCACAAGTAGATACTCCACAACTAGAAACTGCACAACTACGAACTCCACAACTACGAACCCCACAACCAGAAACTCCACAACTAGAAACTCAACAACTTGAGACTTCGCAACTAGAAACTTCACAACTAGAAACTCCACAACTAGAGACTCCACAACTAGAAACTCGAAAACTAGAGACTCAACAACTACAAACCTCACAACTAGAAACTCCACAACTAGAAACTCCACAGCCAGAAAATCCACAACTAGAAACTCCCCATCAAGAAGCTCCACAATTAGAAACTCCACAACTAAAAACTCCACAACTAGAAACTCCACAACTAGAAACTCCACAACTTGAAACTCCGCATCTAGAAACTCCGCAACTAGAAACTCCACAACTAGAAAACTCCGAAACTAGAAACCCTGCAACTAGAAACTCCACAGCTAGAAACTCCACAACTAGAAACTCCACAAGTAGACACTCCACAACTAGAAACTCCACAACTAGAGCTCCACAACTCAACTAAAAGCTCCACAACTAGAAACTCCACAACTAGAAACTCCACAACTAGAAACTCCGTAACTAGAAACCCGAAAACTAGAAACTCCACAACTAGAAACTCCACACCTATAAATTCCACAACTTTAAACTCCACAACTAAAACTCCACAACTAGAAACTCCACAACTAGAAACTCTGCAACTAGAAACTCCGCAAGTAGAATCTCCACAGTTAGAAATTCCACAACTATAAACTCCACAACCAGAAACTCCACAACTAGAGACTCCAAAACTAGAGACTGCACAATTAGAGACTCCGCAACTAGATACTCCAAAACTAGGAACTCTGCAACTAGAAAATCTACAACTACAAACTCGAAAACTAAAAACAACAAATAGAAACGCCACAACTAGAAACTCAACAAGTACACACTCCACAACTAGAAAGTCCACAAGTAGAGACTCCACAACTAAAAAATCCACAACTAGAAACTCCGCAACTAGAAACTCCGCAACTACAAACTCCACAGCTAGAAACTCTACAACTTGAGACTTCGCAACTAAAGAACTCGGCAACTACAAACTCAACAACTAGAAACTCCACACTTAGAAACACCGCAACTAAAAACTCTGCAAGCGGAAATTCCACAGCTAGAAAATCCACAACTAGAAACTCTGCAACTAGAAACTCCGCCAATAGAAACTCCACAGATAGAAAATCAACAACAAGAAACTCCACAACTAGAGACTCCACAACTAAAACTGCACAACTAAAAACTCCGCAACTAGAAACTCCGCAACTAGAAACTCCGCAACTAGAAACTCCACAGCTAGAAACTCTACAACTTGAGACTTCGCAACTAAAGAACTCGGCAACTAGAAACTCAACAACTAGAAACTCCACAACTAGAAACACCGCAACTTAAAACTCTGCAACCAGAAATTCCACAGCTAGAAAATCCACAACTAGAAACTCTGCAGCTAGAAACTCCGCAAATAGAAACTCCACAGCTAGAAAATTAACAACTAGAAACTCCACAACTAGAAACTCCACAACTTGAAAGTCCACAACTAGATACTCCACAACTACAAACTCCACAACTAGAAACTCCACAACGAGAAACTCCGCAACTAGAAACCCCACAGCTAGAAACTCCACGACTTGAGATTTCGCAACTAGAAACTCGGCAACTAGAAACTCAACTACAAGAAACTCAACAACTAGAAACTCCACAACTAGAAACTCCACAACTTTAAACCCAACAAATAGATTCTCCACAACTACAGACTCCAGAACTAGAAACTCCACAACCAGAAACTCCACAACTAAAAACTCCGCAACTAGAAACTCCACAGCTAGAAAGTCCACAACTAGAAACTCCACAACTTGAAACTCCGCAACTAGAAACTCCGCCACTAGAATCTCCACAACTAGAAAACTCCGCTACTAGAAACTCTGCAACTAGAAACTCCGCGACAAAAAACTCCACAGCTAGAAACTCCACAACTCGAAACTCCCCAACTAGAGACTCCACAACTAGAAACTCCACAACTAGAGACCCCACAACTAGAGACTCCTCAACTAAAAACTCCACAACTAGAAACTCCGCAACTAGAAACTCCGCAACTAGAAACTTCACAGCTAGAAACTCCACAACTTGAGACTTCGCAACTAAAGAACTCGGCAACTAGAAATTCAAACACTAGAAACTCCACAACTAGAAACTCCACAACTAGAAACTCCACAACTAGAAACTCCACAACCACTGGCTCCGCAACTAGAAACTCCACAAACAGAAACTCCGCAACTAGAAACTCACTCCGCCACTAGAGACTCCACAACTTGAAATTCCACAACTAGAAACTCCACAACTAGAAACTCCACAACTAGAAATTCCACAACTAGAGACTCAACAACTAGAGACTCCTCAACTAAAAACTCCACAACTAGAATCTCCGTAACTAGAAATTCCACAACTAGAAACTCCACAACTACAGACTCCGCAACTAGAAAACTCCGCAACTAGAAACTCCACAACTAGAAACTCCGCAACTAGAAACTCCGCAACTAGAAACTCTGCAACTAGAAACTCCGCAACTAGAAACTCCACAGCTAGAAACTCCACAACTTGAAACACCAAAACTAGATACTCCACAACTACAAATTCCACAACTAGAAACTCCGCCACTAGAAGCTCCGCAACTAGAAACTCCGCAGCTAGAAACTCCACGACTTGAGACTTCGCAACTAGAAACTCGGCAACTAGAAACTCAACAACTAGAAACTCCACAACTAGAAACTCCACAGCCAAAAACTCCATAACTTGAAACCCAACAAATAGCTACTCCACAACTACAGACTCCACGACTAGAAACTCTACAACTAGAAACTCCACAACTAGAAACTCCACAAGTAGACACTCCACAACTAGAAACTCCACAACTAGAGACCCCACAACAAGAGACTCCTCAACTAAAAACTCCACAACTAGAAACTCCGCAACTAGAAACTCCGCAACTAGAAACTTCACAGCTAGAAACTCCACAACTTGAGACTTCGCAACTAAAGAACTCGGCAACTAGAAATTCAAACACTAGAAACTCCACAACTAGAAACTCCACAACTAGAAACTCCACAACTACTGGCTCCGCAACTAGAAACTCCACAAACAGAAACTCCGCAACTAGAAACTCACTCCGCCACTAGAGACTCCACAACTTGAAATTCCACAATTAGAAACTCCACAACTAGAAACTCCCCAACTAGAAATTCCACAACTAGAGACTCAACAACTAGAGACTCCTCAACTAAAAGCTCCACAACTAGAAACTCCGTAACTAGAAATTCCACAACTAGAAACTCCACAACTACAGACTCCGCAACTAGAAAACTCCACAACTACAAACTCCACAACTAGAAACTCCACAACTAGAAACTCCACAACTTGAAGCTCCGCAACTAGAAACTCCGCAACTAGAAACTCCACAACTAGAAACTCCGCCACTAAAAATTCCACAACTTGAAACACCACAGCTATATACTCCACAACTACAAATTCCACAACTAGAAACTCCACAACTAGAAACTCCACAACTTGGAACTCCGCAACTAGAAACTCCGCCACTAGAATCTCCACAACTAGAAAACTCCGCAACTAGAAACTCTGCATCTAGAAACTCCGCAACTAGAAACTCCACAGCTAGAAACACCACAAATGGAAACTCCACAAGTAGATGCTCCACAACTAGAAACTGCACAACTACGAACCCCACAACTACGAACCCCACAACTAGAAACTCCACAACTAGAAACTCAACAACTTGAGACTTCGCAACTGGAAACTTCACAACTAGAAACTCCACAACTAGAGACTCCACAACTAGAAACTCGAAAACTAGAAACTCAACAACTACAAACCTCACAACTAGAAACTCCACAACTAGAAACTCCGCAACTAGAAACTCCGCAACAAGAAACTCAGCAAATAGAAACTCCACAACTAGAAACTCCACAACTAAAAACTCCACAGCCAGAGACTCCACAGCTAGAGACTGCACAACTAGAGACTCCGCAACTTGAAACTCCACAGCTAGAAACTCCACAACTAGAAACTCCACAGCCAGAGACTCCAAAACCAGAGACTGCACAACTAGAGACTCCGCAACTAGAAACTCCACAGCTAGAAACTCCGCAACTAGAAACTCCACAACTAGAGACTTTGCAACTAGAAACTCGACAAATTAAAACTCTGCAACTAGAAAATCCGCAACTATAAACTCAAGTAGAAACTCCCCAAGTAGAAACTTCGCAACTAGAAACTCCACAACTCGAAAATCCACAACTAGAAACTTCACAACTAGAAACTCCCCATCAAGAAGCTCCACAATTAGAAACTCCACAACTAAAAACTCCACAACTAGAAACTCCACAACTAGAAACTCCAAAACTTGAAACTACGCAACTAGAAACTCCGCAACTAGAAACTCCACAACTAGAAAACTCCGAAACTAGAAACCCTGCAACTAGAAACTTCACAGCTAGAAACTCCACAACTAGAAACTCCGCAGCTAGAAACTCCGCAACTAGAAACTCCACAACTAGAAAACTCCGAAACTAGAAACCCTGCAACTTGAAATTCCACAACTAGAAACTCCACAACTAGAAATTCCACAACTAGAGACTCCTCAACTAAAAGCTCCACAACTAAAAACTCCGTAACTAGAAATTCCACAACTAGAAACTCCACAACTACAGACTCCGCAACTAGAAAACTCCGCAACTAGAAACTCCACAACTAGAAACTCCGCAACTAGAAACTCCGCAACTAGAAACTCTGCAACTAGAAACTCCGCAACTAGAAACTCCACAGCTAGAAACTCCACAACTTGAAACACCAAAACTAGATACTCCACAACTACAAATTCCACAACTAGAAACTCCGCCACTAGAAGCTCCGCCACTAGAAACTCAACAACTAGAAACTCCACAACTAGAAACTCCGCAGCCAAAAACTCCATAACTTGAAACCCAACAAATAGCTACTCCACAACTACAGACTCCACGACTAGAAACTCCACAACTAGAAACACCACAACTAGAAACTCCACAAGTAGACACTTCACAACTAGAAACTCCACAACTTGAGACCCCACAACTAGAGACTCCTCAACTAAAAACTCCACAACTAGAAACTCCGCAACTAGAAACTTCACAGCTAGAAACTCCACAACTTGAGACTTCGCAACTAAAGAACTCGGCAACTAGAAATTCAAACACTAGAAACTCCACAACTAGAAACTCCACAACTAGAAACTCCACAACTACTGGCTCCGCAACTAGAAACTCCACAAACAGAAACTCTGCAACTAGAAACTCACTCCGCCACTAGAGACTCCACAACTTGAAATTCCACAACTAGAAACTCCACAACTAGAAACTCCACAACTATAAATTCCACAACTAGAGACTCAACAACTAGAGACTCCTCAACTAAAAGCTCCACAACTAGAAACTCCGTAACTAGAAATTCCACAACTAGAAACTCCACAACTACAGACTCCGCAACTAGAAAACTCCGCAACAAGAAACTCCACAACTAGAAACTCCACAACTTGAAAGCCCACAACTAGATACTCCACAACTACAAACTCCACAACTAGAAACTCCACAACTAGAAACTCGACAACTTGAAGCTCCGCAACTAGAAACTCCGCAACTAGAAACTCCACAACTAGAAAACTCCGCAACTAGAAACTCTACAACTAGAAACTCCGCCACTAGAAATTCCACAACTTGAAACACCACAGCTATATACTCCACAACTACAAATTCCACAACTAGAAACTCCACAACTAGAAACTCCACAACTTGGAACTCCGCAACTAGAAACTCCGCCACTAGAATCTCCACAACTAGAAAACTCCGCAACTAGAAACTCTGCATCTAGAAACTCCGCAACTAGAAACTCCACAGCTAGAAACACCACAAATGGAAACTCCACAAGTAGATACTCCACAACTAGAAACTGCACAACTACGAACCCCACAACTACGAACCCCACAACTAGAAACTCCGCAACTAGAAACTCAACAACTTGAGACTTCGCAACTGGAAACTTCACAACTAGAAACTCCACAACTAGAGACTCCACAACTAGAAACTCGAAAACTAGAAACTCAACAACTACAAACCTCACAACTAGAAACTGCACAACTAGAAACTCCGCAACTAGAAACTCCACAGCCAGAAAATCCACAACTAGAAACTCCGCAACAAGAAACTCAGCAAATAGAAACTCCACAACTAGAAACTCCACAACTAGAAACTCCACAGCCAGAGACTCCACAGCTAGAGACTGCACAACTAGAGACTCCGCAACTTGAAACTCCACAGCTAGAAACTCCACAACTAGAAACTCCACAACCAGAGACTCCAAAACCAGAGACTGCACAACTAGAGACTCCGCAACTAGAAACTCCACAGCTAGAAACTCCGCAACTAGAAACTCCACAACTAGAGACTTTGCAACTAGAAACTCGACAACTTAAAACTCTGCAACTAGAAAATCCGCAACTATAAACTCAAGTAGAAACTCCCCAACTAGAAACTTCGCAACTAGAAACTCCACAACTCGAAAATCCACAACTAGAAACTCCACAACTAGAAACTCCCCATCAAGAAGCTCCACAATTAGAAACTCCACAACTAAAAACTCCACAACTAGAAACTCCACAACTAGAAACTCCACAACTTGAAACTCCGCAACTAGAAACTCCGCAACTAGAAACTCCACAACTAGAGCTCCACAACTCAACTAAAAGCTCCACAACTAGAAACTCCACAACTAGAAACTCCACAACTAGAAACTCCGTAACTAGAAACCCGAAAACTAGAAACTCCACAACTAGAAACTCCACACCTATAAATTCCACAACTTTAAACTCCACAACTAAAACTCCACAACTAGAAACTCCACAACTAGAAACTCTGCAACTAGAAACTCCGCAAGTAGAATCTCCACAGTTAGAAATTCCACAACTATAAACTCCACAACCAGAAACTCCACAACTAGAGACTCCAAAACTAGAGACTGCACAATTAGAGACTCCGCAACTAGATACTCCAAAACTAGGAACTCTGCAACTAGAAAATCTACAACTACAAACTCGAAAACTAAAAACAACAAATAGAAACGCCACAACTAGAAACTCAACAAGTACACACTCCACAACTAGAAAGTCCACAAGTAGAGACTCCACAACTAAAAAATCCACAACTAGAAACTCCGCAACTAGAAACTCCGCAACTACAAACTCCACAGCTAGAAACTCTACAACTTGAGACTTCGCAACTAAAGAACTCGGCAACTACAAACTCAACAACTAGAAACTCCACACTTAGAAACACCGCAACTAAAAACTCTGCAAGCGGAAATTCCACAGCTAGAAAATCCACAACTAGAAACTCTGCAACTAGAAACTCCGCCAATAGAAACTCCACAGATAGAAAATCAACAACAAGAAACTCCACAACTAGAGACTCCACAACTAAAACTGCACAACTAAAAACTCCGCAACTAGAAACTCCGCAACTAGAAACTCCGCAACTAGAAACTCCACAGCTAGAAACTCTACAACTTGAGACTTCGCAACTAAAGAACTCGGCAACTAGAAACTCAACAACTAGAAACTCCACAACTAGAAACACCGCAACTTAAAACTCTGCAACCAGAAATTCCACAGCTAGAAAATCCACAACTAGAAACTCTGCAGCTAGAAACTCCGCAAATAGAAACTCCACAGCTAGAAAATTAACAACTAGAAACTCCACAACTAGAAACTCCACAACTTGAAAGTCCACAACTAGATACTCCACAACTACAAACTCCACAACTAGAAACTCCACAACGAGAAACTCCACAACTTGAAGCTCCACAACTAGAAACTCCGCAACTAGAAACTCCACAACTAGAAAACTCCGGAACTAGAAACTCTGCAACTAGAAACTCCGCAACTTGAAACTCCACAACTTGAAACACCACAACTATATACTCCACAACTACAAAATCCACAACTAGAAACTCCGCAACTAGAAACTCCGCAACTAGAAACCCCACAGCTAGAAACTCCACGACTTGAGATTTCGCAACTAGAAACTCGGCAACTAGAAACTCAACTACAAGAAACTCAACAACTAGAAACTCCACAACTAGAAACTCCACAACTTTAAACCCAACAAATAGATTCTCCACAACTACAGACTCCAGAACTAGAAACTCCACAACCAGAAACTCCACAACTAAAAACTCCGCAACTAGAAACTCCACAGCTAGAAAGTCCACAACTAGAAACTCCACAACTTGAAACTCCGCAACTAGAAACTCCGCCACTAGAATCTCCACAACTAGAAAACTCCGCTACTAGAAACTCTGCAACTAGAAACTCCGCGACAAAAAACTCCACAGCTAGAAACTCCACAACTCGAAACTCCCCAACTAGAGACTCCACAACTAGAAACTCCACAACTAGAGACCCCACAACTAGAGACTCCTCAACTAAAAACTCCACAACTAGAAACTCCGCAACTAGAAACTCCGCAACTAGAAACTTCACAGCTAGAAACTCCACAACTTGAGACTTCGCAACTAAAGAACTCGGCAACTAGAAATTCAAACACTAGAAACTCCACAACTAGAAACTCCACAACTAGAAACTCCACAACTAGAAACTCCACAACCACTGGCTCCGCAACTAGAAACTCCACAAACAGAAACTCCGCAACTAGAAACTCACTCCGCCACTAGAGACTCCACAACTTGAAATTCCACAACTAGAAACTCCACAACTAGAAACTCCACAACTAGAAATTCCACAACTAGAGACTCAACAACTAGAGACTCCTCAACTAAAAACTCCACAACTAGAATCTCCGTAACTAGAAATTCCACAACTAGAAACTCCACAACTACAGACTCCGCAACTAGAAAACTCCGCAACTAGAAACTCCACAACTAGAAACTCCGCAACTAGAAACTCCGCAACTAGAAACTCTGCAACTAGAAACTCCGCAACTAGAAACTCCACAGCTAGAAACTCCACAACTTGAAACACCAAAACTAGATACTCCACAACTACAAATTCCACAACTAGAAACTCCGCCACTAGAAGCTCCGCAACTAGAAACTCCGCAGCTAGAAACTCCACGACTTGAGACTTCGCAACTAGAAACTCGGCAACTAGAAACTCAACAACTAGAAACTCCACAACTAGAAACTCCACAGCCAAAAACTCCATAACTTGAAACCCAACAAATAGCTACTCCACAACTACAGACTCCACGACTAGAAACTCTACAACTAGAAACTCCACAACTAGAAACTCCACAAGTAGACACTCCACAACTAGAAACTCCACAACTAGAGACCCCACAACAAGAGACTCCTCAACTAAAAACTCCACAACTAGAAACTCCGCAACTAGAAACTCCGCAACTAGAAACTTCACAGCTAGAAACTCCACAACTTGAGACTTCGCAACTAAAGAACTCGGCAACTAGAAATTCAAACACTAGAAACTCCACAACTAGAAACTCCACAACTAGAAACTCCACAACTACTGGCTCCGCAACTAGAAACTCCACAAACAGAAACTCCGCAACTAGAAACTCACTCCGCCACTAGAGACTCCACAACTTGAAATTCCACAATTAGAAACTCCACAACTAGAAACTCCCCAACTAGAAATTCCACAACTAGAGACTCAACAACTAGAGTCTCCTCAACTAAAAGCTCCACAACTAGAAACTCCGTAACTAGAAATTCCACAACTAGAAACTCCACAACTACAGACTCCGCAACTAGAAAACTCCACAACTACAAACTCCACAACTAGAAACTCCACAACTAGAAACTCCACAACTTGAAGCTCCGCAACTAGAAACTCCGCAACTAGAAATTCCACAACTAGAAACTCCGCCACTAAAAATTCCACAACTTGAAACACCACAGCTATATACTCCACAACTACAAATTCCACAACTAGAAACTCCACAACTAGAAACTCCACAACTTGGAACTCCGCAACTAGAAACTCCGCCACTAGAATCTCCACAACTAGAAAACTCCGCAACTAGAAACTCTGCATCTAGAAACTCCGCAACTAGAAACTCCACAGCTAGAAACACCACAAATGGAAACTCCACAAGTAGATGCTCCACAACTAGAAACTGCACAACTACGAACCCCACAACTACGAACCCCACAACTAGAAACTCCACAACTAGAAACTCAACAACTTGAGACTTCGCAACTGGAAACTTCACAACTAGAAACTCCACAACTAGAGACTCCACAACTAGAAACTCGAAAACTAGAAACTCAACAACTACAAACCTCACAACTAGAAACTCCACAACTAGAAACTCCGCAACTAGAAACTCCGCAACAAGAAACTCAGCAAATAGAAACTCCACAACTAGAAACTCCACAACTAAAAACTCCACAGCCAGAGACTCCACAGCTAGAGACTGCACAACTAGAGACTCCGCAACTTGAAACTCCACAGCTAGAAACTCCACAACTAGAAACTCCACAGCCAGAGACTCCAAAACCAGAGACTGCACAACTAGAGACTCCGCAACTAGAAACTCCACAGCTAGAAACTCCGCAACTAGAAACTCCACAACTAGAGACTTTGCAACTAGAAACTCGACAAATTAAAACTCTGCAACTAGAAAATCCGCAACTATAAACTCAAGTAGAAACTCCCCAAGTAGAAACTTCGCAACTAGAAACTCCACAACTCGAAAATCCACAACTAGAAACTTCACAACTAGAAACTCCCCATCAAGAAGCTCCACAATTAGAAACTCCACAACTAAAAACTCCACAACTAGAAACTCCACAACTAGAAACTCCAAAACTTGAAACTACGCAACTAGAAACTCCGCAACTAGAAACTCCACAACTAGAAAACTCCGAAACTAGAAACCCTGCAACTAGAAACTTCACAGCTAGAAACTCCACAACTAGAAACTCCGCAGCTAGAAACTCCGCAACTAGAAACTCCACAACTAGAAAACTCCGAAACTAGAAACCCTGCAACTTGAAATTCCACAACTAGAAACTCCACAACTAGAAATTCCACAACTAGAGACTCCTCAACTAAAAGCTCCACAACTAAAAACTCCGTAACTAGAAATTCCACAACTAGAAACTCCACAACTACAGACTCCGCAACTAGAAAACTCCGCAACTAGAAACTCCACAACTAGAAACTCCGCAACTAGAAACTCCGCAACTAGAAACTCTGCAACTAGAAACTCCGCAACTAGAAACTCCACAGCTAGAAACTCCACAACTTGAAACACCAAAACTAGATACTCCACAACTACAAATTCCACAACTAGAAACTCCGCCACTAGAAGCTCCGCCACTAGAAACTCAACAACTAGAAACTCCACAACTAGAAACTCCGCAGCCAAAAACTCCATAACTTGAAACCCAACAAATAGCTACTCCACAACTACAGACTCCACGACTAGAAACTCCACAACTAGAAACACCACAACTAGAAACTCCACAAGTAGACACTTCACAACTAGAAACTCCACAACTTGAGACCCCACAACTAGAGACTCCTCAACTAAAAACTCCACAACTAGAAACTCCGCAACTAGAAACTTCACAGCTAGAAACTCCACAACTTGAGACTTCGCAACTAAAGAACTCGGCAACTAGAAATTCAAACACTAGAAACTCCACAACTAGAAACTCCACAACTAGAAACTCCACAACTACTGGCTCCGCAACTAGAAACTCCACAAACAGAAACTCTGCAACTAGAAACTCACTCCGCCACTAGAGACTCCACAACTTGAAATTCCACAACTAGAAACTCCACAACTAGAAACTCCACAACTATAAATTCCACAACTAGAGACTCAACAACTAGAGACTCCTCAACTAAAAGCTCCACAACTAGAAACTCCGTAACTAGAAATTCCACAACTAGAAACTCCACAACTACAGACTCCGCAACTAGAAAACTCCGCAACAAGAAACTCCACAACTAGAAACTCCACAACTTGAAAGCCCACAACTAGATACTCCACAACTACAAACTCCACAACTAGAAACTCCACAACTAGAAACTCGACAACTTGAAGCTCCGCAACTAGAAACTCCGCAACTAGAAACTCCACAACTAGAAAACTCCGCAACTAGAAACTCTACAACTAGAAACTCCGCCACTAGAAATTCCACAACTTGAAACACCACAGCTATATACTCCACAACTACAAATTCCACAACTAGAAACTCCACAACTAGAAACTCCACAACTTGGAACTCCGCAACTAGAAACTCCGCCACTAGAATCTCCACAACTAGAAAACTCCGCAACTAGAAACTCTGCATCTAGAAACTCCGCAACTAGAAACTCCACAGCTAGAAACACCACAAATGGAAACTCCACAAGTAGATACTCCACAACTAGAAACTGCACAACTACGAACCCCACAACTACGAACCCCACAACTAGAAACTCCACAACTAGAAACTCAACAACTTGAGACTTCGCAACTGGAAACTTCACAACTAGAAACTCCACAACTAGAGACTCCACAACTAGAAACTCGAAAACTAGAAACTCAACAACTACAAACCTCACAACTAGAAACTGCACAACTAGAAACTCCGCAACTAGAAACTCCACAGCCAGAAAATCCACAACTAGAAACTCCGCAACAAGAAACTCAGCAAATAGAAACTCCACAACTAGAAACTCCACAACTAGAAACTCCACAGCCAGAGACTCCACAGCTAGAGACTGCACAACTAGAGACTCCGCAACTTGAAACTCCACAGCTAGAAACTCCACAACTAGAAACTCCACAACCAGAGACTCCAAAACCAGAGACTGCACAACTAGAGACTCCGCAACTAGAAACTCCACAGCTAGAAACTCCGCAACTAGAAACTCCACAACTAGAGACTTTGCAACTAGAAACTCGACAACTTAAAACTCTGCAACTAGAAAATCCGCAACTATAAACTCAAGTAGAAACTCCCCAACTAGAAACTTCGCAACTAGAAACTCCACAACTCGAAAATCCACAACTAGAAACTCCACAACTAGAAACTCCCCATCAAGAAGCTCCACAATTAGAAACTCCACAACTAAAAACTCCACAACTAGAAACTCCACAACTAGAAACTCCACAACTTGAAACTCCGCAACTAGAAACTCCGCAACTAGAAACTCCACAACTAGAAAACTCCGAAACTAGAAACCCTGCAACTAGAAACTCCACAGCTAGAAACTCCGTAACTAGAAATTCCACAACTAGAAACTCCACAACTACAGACTCCGCAACTAGAAAACTCCGCAACTAGAAACTCCACAACTAGAAACTCCGCAACTAGAAACTCCGCAACTAGAAACTCTGCAACTAGAAACTTCGCAACTAGAAACTCCACAGCTAGAAACTCCACAACTTGAAACACCAAAACTAGATACTCCACAACTACAAATTCCACAACTAGAAACTCCACCACTAGAAGCTCCGCAACTAGAAACTCCGCAGCTAGAAACTCCACGACTTGAGACTTCGCAACTAGAAACTCGGCAACTAGAAACTCAACAACTAGAAACTCCACAACTAGAAACTCCACAGCCAAAAACTCCATAACTTGAAACCCAACAAATAGCTACTCCACAACTACAGACTCCACGACTAGAAACTCCACAACTAGAAACTCCACAAGTAGACACTCCACAACTAGAAACTCCACAACTAGAGACCCCACAACTAGAGACTCCTCAACTAAAAACTCCACAACTAGAAACTCCGCAACTAGAAACTCCGCAACTAGAAACTTCACAGCTAGAAACTCCACAACTTGAGACTTCGCAACTAAAGAACTCGGCAACTAGAAATTTAAACACTAGAAAGTCCACAACTAGAAACTCCACAAATACTGGCTCCGCAACTAGAAACTCCACAAACAGAAACTCCGCAACTAGAAACTCACTCCGCCATTAGAGACTCCACAACTTGAAATTCCACAACTAGAAACTCCACAACTAGAAACTCCACAACTAGAAATTCCACAACTAGAGACTCAACAACTAGAGACTCCTCAACTAAAAGCTCCACAACTAGAAACTCCGTAACTAGAAATTCCACAACTAGAAACTCCACAACTACAGACTCCGCAACTAGAAAACTCCGCAACTAGAAACTCCACAACTAGAAACTCCACAACTTGAAAGCCCACAACTAGATACTCCACAACTACACACTCCACAACTAGTAACTCAACAACTAGAAACTCCACAACTTGAAGCTCCGCAACTAGAAACTCCGCATTTAGAAACTCCACAACTAGAAAACTCCGCAACTAGAAACTCTACAACTAGACACTCCGCCACTAGAAATTCCACAACTTGAAACACCACAGCTATATACTCCACAACTACAAATTGCACAACTAGAAACTCCACAACTAGAAACTCCACAACTTGGAACTCCGCAACTAGAAACTCCGCCACTAGAATCTCCACAACTAGAAAACTCCGCAACTAGAAACTCTGCATCTAGAAACTCCGCAACTAGAAACTCCACAGCTAGAAACACCACAAATGGAAACTCCACAAGTAGATACTCCACAACTAGAAACTGCACAACTACGAACCCCACAACTAGAAACTCCACAACTAGAAACTCAACAACTTGAGACTTCGCAACTGGAAACTTCATAACTAGAAACTCCACAACTAGAGACTCCACAACTAGAAACTCGAAAACTAGAAACTCAACAACTACAAACCTCACAACTAGAAACTCCACAACTAGAAACTCCGCAACTAGAAACTCCACAGCCAGAAAATCCACAACTAGAAACTCCGCAACAAGAAACTCAGCAAATAGAAATTCCACAAATAGAAACTCCACAACTAGAAACTCCACAGCCAGAGACTCCACAGCTAGAGACTGCACAACTAGAGACTCCGCAACTTGAAACTCCACAGCTAGAAACTCCACAACTAGAAACTCCACAACCAGAGACTCCAAAACCAGAGACTGCACAACTAGAGACTCCGCAACTAGAAACTCCACAGCTAGAAACTCCGCAACTAGAAACTCCACAACTAGAGACTTTGCAACTAGAAACTCGACAACTTAAAACTCTGCAACTAGAAAATCCGCAACTATAAACTCAAGTAGAAACTCCCCAACTAGAAACTTCGCAACTAGAAACTCCACAATTCGAAAATCCACAACTAGAAACTTCACAACTAGAAACTCCCCATCAAGAAGCTCCACAATTAGAAACTCCACAACTAAAAACTCCACAACTAGAAACTCCACAACTAGAAACTCCACAACTTGAAACTCCGCAACTAGAAACTCCGCAACTAGAAACTCCACAACTAGAAAACTCCGAAACTAGAAACCCTGCAACTAGAAACTCCACAGCTAGAAACTCCACAACTAGAAACTCCACAAGTAGACACTCCACAACTAGAAACTCCAGAACTAGAGCTCCACAACTCAACTAAAAGCTCCACAACTAGAAACTCCACAACTAGAAACTCCACAACTTGAAACTCCGTAACTAGAAACCCGAAAACTAGAAACTCCACAACTAGAAACTCCACACCTATAAATTCCACAACTTTAAACTCCACAACTAAAACTCCACAACTAGAAACTCCACAACTAGAAACTCTGCAACTAGAAACTCCGCAAGTAGAATCTCCACAGTTAGAAATTCCACAACTATAAACTCCACAACCAGAAACTCCACAACTAGAGACTCCAAAACTAGAGACTGCACAATTACAGACTCCGCAACTAGATACTCCAATACTAGGAACTCTGCAACTAGACAATCTACAACTACAAACTCGAAAACTAAAAACAACAAATTGAAACTCCACAACTAGAAACTCAACAAGTAGACACTCCACAACTAGAAAGTCCACAACTAGAGACTCCACAACTAAAAAATCCACAACTAGAAACTCCGCAACTAGAAACTCTGCAACTAGAAACTCCACAGCTAGAAACTCTACAACTTGAGACTTCGCAACTAAAGAACTCGGCAACTACAAACTCAACAACTAGAAACTCCACAACTAGAAACACCGCAACTAAAAACTCTGCAAGCAGAAATTCCACAGCTAGAAAATCCACAACTAGAAACTCTGCAACTAGAAACTCCGCAAATAGAAACTCCACAGATAGAAAATCAACAACAAGAAACTCCACAACTAGAGACTCCACAACTAAAACTGCACAACTAGAAACTCCGCAACTAGAAACTCCGCAACTAGAAACTCCGCAACTAGAAACTCCACAGCTAGAAACTCTACAACTTGAGACTTCGCAACTAAAGAACTCGGCAACTAGAAACTCAAAAACTAGAAACTCCACAACTAGAAACACCGCAACTAAAAACTCTGCAACCAGAAATTCCACAGCTAGAAAATCCACAACTAGAAACTCTGCAGCTAGAAACTCCGCAAATAGAAACTCCACAGCTAGAAAATTGACAACTAGAAACTCCACAACTAGAAACTCCACAACTTGAAAGTCCACAACTAGATACTCCACAACTACAAACTCCACAACTAGAAACTCCACAACGAGAAACTCAACAACTTGAAGCTCCACAACTAGAAACTTCGCAACTAGAAACTCCACAACTAGAAAACTCCGGAACTAGAAACTCTGCAACTAGAAACTCCGCAACTAGAAACTCCACAACTAGAAACTCCACAGCCAGAGACTCCACAGCTAGAGACTCCACAGCTAGAGACTGCACAACTAGAGACTCCGCAACTTGAAACTCCACAGCTAGAAACTCCACAACCAGAGACTCCAAAACCAGAGACTGCCGAACTAGAGACTCTGCAACTAGAAACTCCACAGCTAGAAACTCCGCAACTAGAAACTCCACAACTAGAGACTCCGCAACTAGAAACTCGACAACTTAAAACTCTGCAACTAGAAAATCCGCAACTATGAACTCAAGTAGAAACTCCCCAACTAGAAACTTCGCAACTAGAAACTCCACAACTCGAAAATCCACAACTAGAAACTTCACAACTAGAAACTCCCCATCAAGAAGCTCCACAATTAGAAACTCCACAACTAAAAACTCCACAACTAGAAACTCCACAACTAGAAACTCCACAACTTGAAACTCCGCAACTAGAAACTCCGCAACTAGAAACTCCACAACTAGAAAACTCCGAAACTAGAAACCCTGCAACTAGAAAATCCACAGCTAGAAACTCCACAACAAGAAACTCCACAAGTAGACACTCCAAAACTAGAAACTCCACAACTAGAGCTCCACAACTCAACTAAAAGCTCCACAACTAGAAACTCCACAACTAGAAACTCCACAACTAGAAACTTCGTAACTAGAAACCCGAAAACTAGAAACTCCACAACTAGAAACTCCACACCTATAAATTCCACAACTTTAAACTCCACAACTAAAACTCCACAACTAGAAACTCCACAACTAGAAACTCTGCAACTAGAAACTCCGCAAGTAGAATCTCCACAGTTAGAAATTCCACAACTATAAACTCCACAACCAGAAAGTCCACAACTAGAGACTCCAAAACTAGAGACTGCACAATTAGAGACTCCGCAACTAGATACTCCAAAACTAGGAACTCTGCAACTAGAAAATCTACAACTACAAACTCGAAAACTAAAAACAACAAATAGAAACTCCACAACTAGAAACTCAACAAGTACACACTCCACAACTAGAAAGTCCACAAGTAGAGACTCCACAACTAAAAAATCCACAACTAGAAACTCCGCAACTAGAAACTCCGCAACTAGAAACTCCACAGCCAGAAACTCTACAACTTGAGACTTCGCAACTAAAGAACTCGGCAACTACAAACTCAACAACTAGAAACTCCACACTTAGAAACACCGCAACTAAAAACTCTGCAAGCGGAAATTCCACAGCTAGAAAATCCACAACTAGAAACTCTGCAACTAGAAACTCCGCAAATAGAAACTCCACAGATAGAAAATCAACAACAAGAAACTCCACAACTAGAGACTCCACAACTAAAACTGCACAACTAAAAACTCCGCAACTAGAAACTCCGCAACTAGAAACTCCGCAACTAGAAACTCCACAGCTAGAAACTCTACAACTTGAGACTTCGCAACTAAAGAACTCGGCAACTAGAAACTCAACAACTAGAAACTCCACAACTAGAAACACCGGAACTTAAAACTCTGCAACCAGAAATTCCACAGCTAGAAAATCCACAACTAGAAACTCTGCAGCTAGAAACTCCGCAAATAGAAACTCCACAGCTAGAAAATTAACAACTAGAAACTCCACAACTAGAAACTCCACAACTTGAAAGTCCACAACTAGATACTCCACAACTACAAAATCCACAACTAGAAACTCCACAACGAGAAACTCCACAACTTGAAGCTCCACAACTAGAAACTCCGCAACTAGAAACACCACAACTAGAAAACTCCGGAACTAGAAACTCTGCAACTAGAAACTCCGCAACTAGAAACTCCACAACTTGATACACCACAACTATATACTCCACAACTACAAAATCCACAACTAGAAACTCCGCAACTAGAAACTCCGCAACTAGAAACCCCACAGCTAGAAACTCCACGACTTGAGATTTCGCAACTAGAAACTCGGCAACTAGAAACTCTACTACAAGAAACTCAACAACTAGAAACTCCACAACTAGAAACTCCACAACTTTAAACCCAACAAATAGATTCTCCACAACTACAGACTCCAGAACTAGAAACTCCACAACCAGAAACTCCACAACTAAAAACTCCGCAACTAGAAACTCCACAGCTAGAAAGTCCACAACTAGAAACTCCACAACTTGAAACTCCGCAACTAGAAACTCCGCCACTAGAATCTCCACAACTAGAAAACTCCGCTACTAGAAACTCTGCAACTAGAAACTCCGCGACGAAAAACTCCACAGCTAGAAACTCCACAACTCGAAACTCCCCAACTAGAGACTCCACAACTAGAAACTCCACAACTAGAGACCCCACAACTAGAGACTCCTCAACTAAAACTCCACAACTAGAAACTCCGCAACTAGAAACTCCGCAACTAGAAACTTCACAGCTAGAAACTCCACAACTTGAGACTTCGCAACTAAAGAACTCGGCAACTAGAAATTCAAACACTAGAAACTCCACAACTAGAAACTCCACAACTAGAAACTCCACAACTACTGGCTCCGTAACTAGAAACTCCACAAACAGAAACTCCGCCACTAGAAACTCACTCCGCCACTAGAGACTCCACAACTTGAAATTCCACAACTAGAAACTCCACAACTAGAAACTCCACAACTAGAAATTCCAAAACTAGAGACTCAACAACTAGAGACTCCTCAACTAAAAGCTCCACAACTAGAAACTCCGTAACTAGAAATTCCACAACTAGAAACTCCACAACTACAGACTCCGCAACTAGAAAACTCCGCAACTAGAAACTCCACAACTAGAAACTCCGCAACTAGAAACTCCGCAACTAGAAACTCTGCAACTAGAAACTCCGCAACTAGAAACTCCACAGCTAGAAACTCCACAACTTGAAACACCAAAACTAGATACTCCACAACTACAAATTCCACAACTAGAAACTCCGCCACTAGAAGCTCCGCAACTAGAAACTCCGCAGATAGAAACTCCACGACTTGAGACTTCGCAACTAGAAACTCGGCAACTAGAAACTCAACAACTAGAAACTCCACAACTAGAAACTCCACAGCCAAAAACTCCATAACTTGAAACCCAACAAATAGCTACTCCACAACTACAGACTCCACGACTAGAAACTCCACAACTAGAAACTCCACAACTAGAAACTCCACAAGTAGACACTCCACAACTAGAAACTCCACAACTAGAGACCCCACAACAAGAGACTCCTCAACTAAAAACTCCACAACCATAAACTCCGCAACTAGAAACTCCGCAACTAGAAACTCCACAACTTGAGACTTCGCAACTAAAGAACTCGGCAACTAGAAATTCAAACACTAGAAACTCCACAACTAGAAACTCCACAACTAGAAACTCCATAACTACTGGCTCCGCAACTAGAAACTCCACAAACAGAAACTCTGCAACTAGAAACTCACTCCGCCACTAGAGACTCCACAACTTGAAATTCCACAACTAGAAACTCCACAACTAGAAACTCCACAACTATAAATTCCACAACTAGAGACTCAACAACTAGAGACTCCTCAACTAAAAGCTCCACAACTAGAAACTCCGTAACTAGAAATTCCACAACTAGAAACTCCACAACTACAGACTCCGCAACTAGAAAACTCCGCAACAAGAAACTCCACAACTACAAACTCCACAACTTGAAAGCCCACAACTAGATACTCCACAACTACAAACTCAACAACTAGAAACTCCACAACTAGAAACTCCACAACTTGAAGCTCCGCAACTAGAAACTCCGCAACTAGAAACTCCACAACTAGAAAACTCCGCAACTAGAAACTCTACAACTAGAAACTCCGCCACTAGAAATTCCACAACTTGAAACACCACAGCTATATACTCCACAACTACAAATTCCACAACTAGAAACTCCACAACTAGAAACTCCACAACTTGGAACTCCGCAACTAGAAACTCCGCCACTAGAATCTCCACAACTAGAAAACTCCGCAACTAGAAACTCTGCATCTAGAAACTCCGCAACTAGAAACTCCACAGCTAGAAACACCACAAATGGAAACTCCACAAGTAGATACTCCACAACTAGAAACTGCACAACTACGAACCCCACAACTACGAACCCCACAACTAGAAACTCCACAACTAGAAACTCAACAACTTGAGACTTCGCAACTGGAAACTTCACAACTAGAAACTCCACAACTAGAGACTCCACAACTAGAAACTCGAAAACTAGAAACTCAACAACTACAAACCTCTCAACTAGAAACTGCACAACTAGAAACTCCGCAACTAGAAACTCCACAGCCAGAAAATCCACAACTAGAAACTCCGCAACAAGAAACTCAGCAAATAGAAACTCCACAACTAGAAACTCCACAACTAGAAACTCCACAGCCAGAGACTCCACAGCTAGAGACTGCACAACTAGAGACTCCGCAACTTGAAACTCCACAGCTAGAAACTCCACAACTAGAAACTCCACAACCAGAGACTCCAAAACCAGAGACTGCACAACTAGAGACTCCGCAACTAGAAACTCCACAGCTAGAAACTCCGCAACTAGAAACTCCACAACTAGAGACTTTGCAACTAGAAACTCGACAACTTAAAACTCTGCAACTAGAAAATCCGCAACTATAAACTCAAGTAGAAACTCCCCAACTAGAAACTTCGCAACTAGAAACTCCACAACTCGAAAATCCACAACTAGAAACTCCACAACTAGAAACTCCCCATCAAGAAGCTCCACAATTAGAAACTCCACAACTAAAAACTCCACAACTAGAAACTCCACAACTAGAAACTCCACAACTTGAAACTCCGCAACTAGAAACTCCGCAACTAGAAACTCCACAACTAGAAAACTCCGAAACTAGAAACCCTGCAACTAGAAACTCCACAGCTAGAAACTCCACAACTAGAAACTCCGCAACTAGAAACTCCGCAACTAGAAACTCCACAACTAGAAAACTCCGAAACTAGAAACCCTGCAACTTGAAATTCCACAACTAGAAACTCCACAACTAGAAACTCCACAACTAGAAATTCCACAACTAGAGACTCAACAACTAGAGACTCCTCAACTAAAAGCTCCACAACTAGAAACTCCGTAACTAGAAATTCCACAACTAGAAACTCTACAACTACAGACTCCGCAACTAGAAAACTCCGCAACTAGAAACTCCACAACTAGAAACTCCGCAACTAGAAACTCCGCAACTAGAAACTCTGCAACTAGAAACTTCGCAACTAGAAACTCCACAGCTAGAAACTCCACAACTTGAAACACCAAAACTAGATACTCCATAACTACAAATTCCACAACTAGAAACTCCACCACTAGAAGCTCCGCAACTAGAAACTCCGCAGCTAGAAACTCCACGACTTGAGACTTCGCAACTAGAAACTCGGCAACTAGAAACTCAACAACTAGAAACTCCACAACTAGAAACTCCACAGCCAAAAACTCCATAACTTGAAACCCAACAAATAGCTACTCCACAACTACAGACTCCACGACTAGAAACTCCACAACTAGAAACTCCACAAGTAGACACTCCACAACTAGAAACTCCACAAATAGAGACCCCACACCTAGAGACTCCTCAACTAAAAACTCCACAACTAGAAACTCCGCAACTAGAAACTCCGCAACTAGTAACTTCACAGCTAGAAACTCCACAACTTGAGACTTCGCAACTAAAGAACTCGGCAACTAGAAATTTAAACACTAGAAACTCCACAACTAGAAACTCCACAACTACTGGCTCCGCAACTAGAAACTCCACAAACAGAAACTCCGCAACTAGAAACTCACTCCGCCATTAGAGACTCCACAACTTGAAATTCCACAACTAGAAACTCCACAACTAGAAACTCCACAACTAGAAATTCCACAACTAGAGACTCAACAACTAGAGACTCCTCAACTAAAAGCTCCACAACTAGAAACTCCGTAACTAGAAATTCCACAACTAGAAACTCCACAACTACAGACTCCGCAACTAGAAAACTCCGCAACTAGAAACTCCACAACTAGAAACTCCGCAACTAGAAACTCCGCAACTAGAAACTCTGCAACTAGAAACTCCGCAACTAGAAACTCCACAGCTAGAAACTCCACAACTTGAAACACCAAAACTAGATACTCCACAACTACAAATTCCACAACTAGAAACTCCGCCACTAGAAGCTCCGCAACTAGAAACTCCGCAGATAGAAACTCCACGACTTGAGACTTCGCAACTAGAAACTCGGCAACTAGAAACTCAACAACTAGAAACTCCACAACTAGAAACTCCACAGCCAAAAACTCCATAACTTGAAACCCAACAAATAGCTACTCCACAACTACAGACTCCACGACTAGAAACTCCACAACTAGAAACTCCACAACTAGAAACTCCACAAGTAGACACTCCACAACTAGAAACTCCACAACTAGAGACCCCACAACAAGAGACTCCTCAACTAAAAACTCCACAACTATAAACTCCGCAACTAGAAACTCCGCAACTAGAAACTCCACAACTTGAGACTTCGCAACTAAAGAACTCGGCAACTAGAAATTCAAACACTAGAAACTCCACAACTAGAAACTCCACAACTAGAAACTCCATAACTACTGGCTCCGCAACTAGAAACTCCACAAACAGAAACTCTGCAACTAGAAACTCACTCCGCCACTAGAGACTCCACAACTTGAAATTCCACAACTAGAAACTCCACAACTAGAAACTCCACAACTATAAATTCCACAACTAGAGACTCAACAACTAGAGACTCCTCAACTAAAAGCTCCACAACTAGAAACTCCGTAACTAGAAATTCCACAACTAGAAACTCCACAACTACAGACTCCGCAACTAGAAAACTCCGCAACAAGAAACTCCACAACTACAAACTCCACAACTTGAAAGCCCACAACTAGATACTCCACAACTACAAACTCAACAACTAGAAACTCCACAACTAGAAACTCCACAACTTGAAGCTCCGCAACTAGAAACTCCGCAACTAGAAACTCCACAACTAGAAAACTCCGCAACTAGAAACTCTACAACTAGAAACTCCGCCACTAGAAATTCCACAACTTGAAACACCACAGCTATATACTCCACAACTACAAATTCCACAACTAGAAACTCCACAACTAGAAACTCCACAACTTGGAACTCCGCAACTAGAAACTCCGCCACTAGAATCTCCACAACTAGAAAACTCCGCAACTAGAAACTCTGCATCTAGAAACTCCGCAACTAGAAACTCCACAGCTAGAAACACCACAAATGGAAACTCCACAAGTAGATACTCCACAACTAGAAACTGCACAACTACGAACCCCACAACTACGAACCCCACAACTAGAAACTCCACAACTAGAAACTCAACAACTTGAGACTTCGCAACTGGAAACTTCACAACTAGAAACTCCACAACTAGAGACTCCACAACTAGAAACTCGAAAACTAGAAACTCAACAACTACAAACCTCTCAACTAGAAACTGCACAACTAGAAACTCCGCAACTAGAAACTCCACAGCCAGAAAATCCACAACTAGAAACTCCGCAACAAGAAACTCAGCAAATAGAAACTCCACAACTAGAAACTCCACAACTAGAAACTCCACAGCCAGAGACTCCACAGCTAGAGACTGCACAACTAGAGACTCCGCAACTTGAAACTCCACAGCTAGAAACTCCACAACTAGAAACTCCACAACCAGAGACTCCAAAACCAGAGACTGCACAACTAGAGACTCCGCAACTAGAAACTCCACAGCTAGAAACTCCGCAACTAGAAACTCCACAACTAGAGACTTTGCAACTAGAAACTCGACAACTTAAAACTCTGCAACTAGAAAATCCGCAACTATAAACTCAAGTAGAAACTCCCCAACTAGAAACTTCGCAACTAGAAACTCCACAACTCGAAAATCCACAACTAGAAACTCCACAACTAGAAACTCCCCATCAAGAAGCTCCACAATTAGAAACTCCACAACTAAAAACTCCACAACTAGAAACTCCACAACTAGAAACTCCACAACTTGAAACTCCGCAACTAGAAACTCCGCAACTAGAAACTCCACAACTAGAAAACTCCGAAACTAGAAACCCTGCAACTAGAAACTCCACAGCTAGAAACTCCACAACTAGAAACTCCGCAACTAGAAACTCCGCAACTAGAAACTCCACAACTAGAAAACTCCGAAACTAGAAACCCTGCAACTTGAAATTCCACAACTAGAAACTCCACAACTAGAAACTCCACAACTAGAAATTCCACAACTAGAGACTCAACAACTAGAGACTCCTCAACTAAAAGCTCCACAACTAGAAACTCCGTAACTAGAAATTCCACAACTAGAAACTCTACAACTACAGACTCCGCAACTAGAAAACTCCGCAACTAGAAACTCCACAACTAGAAACTCCGCAACTAGAAACTCCGCAACTAGAAACTCTGCAACTAGAAACTTCGCAACTAGAAACTCCACAGCTAGAAACTCCACAACTTGAAACACCAAAACTAGATACTCCATAACTACAAATTCCACAACTAGAAACTCCACCACTAGAAGCTCCGCAACTAGAAACTCCGCAGCTAGAAACTCCACGACTTGAGACTTCGCAACTAGAAACTCGGCAACTAGAAACTCAACAACTAGAAACTCCACAACTAGAAACTCCACAGCCAAAAACTCCATAACTTGAAACCCAACAAATAGCTACTCCACAACTACAGACTCCACGACTAGAAACTCCACAACTAGAAACTCCACAAGTAGACACTCCACAACTAGAAACTCCACAAATAGAGACCCCACACCTAGAGACTCCTCAACTAAAAACTCCACAACTAGAAACTCCGCAACTAGAAACTCCGCAACTAGTAACTTCACAGCTAGAAACTCCACAACTTGAGACTTCGCAACTAAAGAACTCGGCAACTAGAAATTTAAACACTAGAAACTCCACAACTAGAAACTCCACAACTACTGGCTCCGCAACTAGAAACTCCACAAACAGAAACTCCGCAACTAGAAACTCACTCCGCCATTAGAGACTCCACAACTTGAAATTCCACAACTAGAAACTCCACAACTAGAAACTCCACAACTAGAAATTCCACAACTAGAGACTCAACAACTAGAGACTCCTCAACTAAAAGCTCCACAACTAGAAACTCCGTAACTAGAAATTCCACAACTAGAAACTCCACAACTACAGACTCCGCAACTAGAAAACTCCGCAACTAGAAACTCCACAACTAGAAACTCCGCAACTAGAAACTCCGCAACTAGAAACTCTGCAACTAGAAACTCCGCAACTAGAAACTCCAGAGCTAGAAACTCCACAACTTGAAACACCAAAACTAGATACTCCACAACTACAAATTCCACAACTAGAAACTCCGCCACTAGAAGCTCCGCAACTAGAAACTCCGCAGATAGAAACTCCACGACTTGAGACTTCGCAACTAGAAACTCGGCAACTAGAAACTCAACAACTAGAAACTCCACAACTAGAAACTCCACAGCCAAAAACTCCATAACTTGAAACCCAACAAATAGCTACTCCACAACTACAGACTCCACGACTAGAAACTCCACAACTAGAAACTCCACAACTAGAAACTCCACAAGTAGACACTCCACAACTAGAAACTCCACAACTAGAGACCCCACAACAAGAGACTCCTCAACTAAAAACTCCACAACTATAAACTCCGCAACTAGAAACTCCGCAACTAGAAACTCCACAACTTGAGACTTCGCAACTAAAGAACTCGGCAACTAGAAATTCAAACACTAGAAACTCCACAACTAGAAACTCCATAACTACTGGCTCCGCAACTAGAAACTCCACAAACAGAAACTCTGCAACTAGAAACTCACTCCGCCACTAGAGACTCCACAACTTGAAATTCCACAACTAGAAACTCCACAACTAGAAACTCCACAACTATAAATTCCACAACTAGAGACTCAACAACTAGAGACTCCTCAACTAAAAGCTCCACAACTAGAAACTCCGTAACTAGAAATTCCACAACTAGAAACTCCACAACTACAGACTCCGCAACTAGAAAACTCCGCAACAAGAAACTCCACAACTAGAAAGTCCACAACTTGAAAGCCCACAACTAGATACTCCACAACTACAAACTCAACAACTAGAAACTCCACAACTAGAAACTCCACAACTTGAAGCTCCGCAACTAGAAACTCCGCAACTAGAAACTCCACAACTAGAAAACTCCGCAACTAGAAACTCTACAACTAGAAACTCCGCCACTAGAAATTCCACAACTTGAAACACCACAGCTATATACTCCACAACTACAAATTCCACAACTAGAAACTCCACAACTAGAAACTCCACAACTTGGAACTCCGCAACTAGAAACTCCGCCACTAGAATCTCCACAACTAGAAAACTCCGCAACTAGAAACTCTGCATCTAGAAACTCCGCAACTAGAAACTCCACAGCTAGAAACACCACAAATGGAAACTCCACAAGTAGATACTCCACAACTAGAAACTGCACAACTACGAACCCCACAACTACGAACCCCACAACTAGAAACTCCACAACTAGAAACTCAACAACTTGAGACTTCGCAACTGGAAACTTCACAACTAGAAACTCCACAACTAGAGACTCCACAACTAGAAACTCGAAAACTAGAAACTCAACAACTACAAACCTCTCAACTAGAAACTGCACAACTAGAAACTCCGCAACTAGAAACTCCACAGCCAGAAAATCCACAACTAGAAACTCCGCAACAAGAAACTCAGCAAATAGAAACTCCACAACTAGAAACTCCACAACTAGAAACTCCACAGCCAGAGACTCCACAGCTAGAGACTGCACAACTAAAGACTCCGCAACTTGAAACTCCACAGCTAGAAACTCCACAACTAGAAACTCCACAACCAGAGACTCCAAAACCAGAGACTGCACAACTAGAGACTCCGCAACTAGAAACTCCACAGCTAGAAACTCCGCAACTAGAAACTCCACAACTAGAGACTTTGCAACTAGAAACTCGACAACTTAAAACTCTGCAACTAGAAAATCCGCAACTATAAACTCAAGTAGAAACTCCCCAACTAGAAACTTCGCAACTAGAAACTCCACAACTCGAAAATCCACAACTAGAAACTCCACAACTAGAAACTCCCCATCAAGAAGCTCCACAATTAGAAACTCCACAACTAAAAACTCCACAACTAGAAACTCCACAACTAGAAACTCCACAACTTGAAACTCCGCAACTAGAAACTCCGCAACTAGAAACTCCACAACTAGAAAACTCCGAAACTAGAAACCCTGCAACTAGAAACTCCACAGCTAGAAACTCCACAACTAGAAACTCCGCAACTAGAAACTCCGCAACTAGAAACTCCACAACTAGAAAACTCCGAAACTAGAAACCCTGCAACTTGAAATTCCACAACTAGAAACTCCACAACTAGAAACTCCACAACTAGAAATTCCACAACTAGAGACTCAACAACTAGAGACTCCTCAACTAAAAGCTCCACAACTAGAAACTCCGTAACTAGAAATTCCACAACTAGAAACTCTACAACTACAGACTCCGCAACTAGAAAACTCCGCAACTAGAAACTCCACAACTAGAAACTCCGCAACTAGAAACTCCGCAACTAGAAACTCTGCAACTAGAAACTTCGCAACTAGAAACTCCACAGCTAGAAACTCCACAACTTGAAACACCAAAACTAGATACTCCATAACTACAAATTCCACAACTAGAAACTCCACCACTAGAAGCTCCGCAACTAGAAACTCCGCAGCTAGAAACTCCACGACTTGAGACTTCGCAACTAGAAACTCGGCAACTAGAAACTCAACAACTAGAAACTCCACAACTAGAAACTCCACAGCCAAAAACTCCATAACTTGAAACCCAACAAATAGCTACTCCACAACTACAGACTCCACGACTAGAAACTCCACAACTAGAAACTCCACAAGTAGACACTCCACAACTAGAAACTCCACAAATAGAGACCCCACACCTAGAGACTCCTCAACTAAAAACTCCACAACTAGAAACTCCGCAACTAGAAACTCCGCAACTAGTAACTTCACAGCTAGAAACTCCACAACTTGAGACTTCGCAACTAAAGAACTCGGCAACTAGAAATTTAAACACTAGAAACTCCACAACTAGAAACTCCACAACTACTGGCTCCGCAACTAGAAACTCCACAAACAGAAACTCCGCAACTAGAAACTCACTCCGCCATTAGAGACTCCACAACTTGAAATTCCACAACTAGAAACTCCACAACTAGAAACTCCACAACTAGAAATTCCACAACTAGAGACTCAACAACTAGAGACTCCTCAACTAAAAGCTCCACAACTAGAAACTCCGTAACTAGAAATTCCACAACTAGAAACTCCACAACTACAGACTCCGCAACTAGAAAACTCCGCAACTAGAAACTCCACAACTAGAAACTCCGCAACTAGAAACTCTGCAACTAGAAACTCCGCAACTAGAAACTCCAGAGCTAGAAACTCCACAACTTGAAACACCAAAACTAGATACTCCACAACTACAAATTCCACAACTAGAAATTCCGCCACTAGAAGCTCCGCAACTAGAAACTCCGCAGATAGAAACTCCACGACTTGAGACTTCGCAACTAGAAACTCGGCAACTAGAAACTCAACAACTAGAAACTCCACAACTAGAAACTCCACAGCCAAAAACTCCATAACTTGAAACCCAACAAATAGCTACTCCACAACTACAGACTCCACGACTAGAAACTCCACAACTAGAAACTCCACAACTAGAAACTCCACAAGTAGACACTCCACAACTAGAAACTCCACAACTAGAGACCCCACAACAAGAGACTCCTCAACTAAAAACTCCACAACTATAAACTCCGCAACTAGAAACTCCGCAACTAGAAACTCCACAACTTGAGACTTCGCAACTAAAGAACTCGGCAACTAGAAATTCAAACACTAGAAACTCCACAACTAGAAACTCCATAACTACTGGCTCCGCAACTAGAAACTCCACAAACAGAAACTCTGCAACTAGAAACTCACTCCGCCACTAGAGACTCCACAACTTGAAATTCCACAACTAGAAACTCCACAACTAGAAACTCCACAACTATAAATTCCACAACTAGAGACTCAACAACTAGAGACTCCTCAACTAAAAGCTCCACAACTAGAAACTCCGTAACTAGAAATTCCACAACTAGAAACTCCACAACTACAGACTCCGCAACTAGAAAACTCCGCAACAAGAAACTCCACAACTAGAAACTCCACAACTTGAAAGCCCACAACTAGATACTCCACAACTACAAACTCAACAACTAGAAACTCCACAACTAGAAACTCCACAACTTGAAGCTCCGCAACTAGAAACTCCGCAACTAGAAACTCCACAACTAGAAAACTCCGCAACTAGAAACTCTACAACTAGAAACTCCGCCACTAGAAATTCCACAACTTGAAACACCACAGCTATATACTCCACAACTACAAATTCCACAACTAGAAACTCCACAACTAGAAACTCCACAACTTGGAACTCCGCAACTAGAAACTCCGCCACTAGAATCTCCACAACTAGAAAACTCCGCAACTAGAAACTCTGCATCTAGAAACTCCGCAACTAGAAACTCCACAGCTAGAAACACCACAAATGGAAACTCCACAAGTAGATACTCCACAACTAGAAACTGCACAACTACGAACCCCACAACTACGAACCCCACAACTAGAAACTCCACAACTAGAAACTCAACAACTTGAGACTTCGCAACTGGAAACTTCACAACTAGAAACTCCACAACTAGAGACTCCACAACTAGAAACTCGAAAACTAGAAACTCAACAACTACAAACCTCTCAACTAGAAACTGCACAACTAGAAACTCCGCAACTAGAAACTCCACAGCCAGAAAATCCACAACTAGAAACTCCGCAACAAGAAACTCAGCAAATAGAAACTCCACAACTAGAAACTCCACAACTAGAAACTCCACAGCCAGAGACTCCACAGCTAGAGACTGCACAACTAAAGACTCCGCAACTTGAAACTCCACAGCTAGAAACTCCACAACTAGAAACTCCACAACCAGAGACTCCAAAACCAGAGACTGCACAACTAGAGACTCCGCAACTAGAAACTCCACAGCTAGAAACTCCGCAACTAGAAACTCCACAACTAGAGACTTTGCAACTAGAAACTCGACAACTTAAAACTCTGCAACTAGAAAATCCGCAACTATAAACTCAAGTAGAAACTCCCCAACTAGAAACTTCGCAACTAGAAACTCCACAACTCGAAAATCCACAACTAGAAACTCCACAACTAGAAACTCCCCATCAAGAAGCTCCACAATTAGAAACTCCACAACTAAAAACTCCACAACTAGAAACTCCACAACTAGAAACTCCACAACTTGAAACTCCGCAACTAGAAACTCCGCAACTAGAAACTCCACAACTAGAAAACTCCGAAACTAGAAACCCTGCAACTAGAAACTCCACAGCTAGAAACTCCACAACTAGAAACTCCGCAACTAGAAACTCCGCAACTAGAAACTCCACAACTAGAAAACTCCGAAACTAGAAACCCTGCAACTTGAAATTCCACAACTAGAAACTCCACAACTAGAAACTCCACAACTAGAAATTCCACAACTAGAGACTCAACAACTAGAGACTCCTCAACTAAAAGCTCCACAACTAGAAACTCCGTAACTAGAAATTCCACAACTAGAAACTCTACAACTACAGACTCCGCAACTAGAAAACTCCGCAACTAGAAACTCCACAACTAGAAACTCCGCAACTAGAAACTCCGCAACTAGAAACTCTGCAACTAGAAACTTCGCAACTAGAAACTCCACAGCTAGAAACTCCACAACTTGAAACACCAAAACTAGATACTCCACAACTACAAATTCCACAACTAGAAACTCCACCACTAGAAGCTCCGCAACTAGAAACTCCGCAGCTAGAAACTCCACGACTTGAGACTTCGCAACTAGAAACTCGGCAACTAGAAACTCAACAACTAGAAACTCCACAACTAGAAACTCCACAGCCAAAAACTCCATAACTTGAAACCCAACAAATAGCTACTCCACAACTACAGACTCCACGACTAGAAACTCCACAACTAGAAACTCCACAAGTAGACACTCCACAACTAGAAACTCCACAAATAGAGACCCCACACCTAGAGACTCCTCAACTAAAAACTCCACAACTAGAAACTCCGCAACTAGAAACTCCGCAACTAGTAACTTCACAGCTAGAAACTCCACAACTTGAGACTTCGCAACTAAAGAACTCGGCAACTAGAAATTTAAACACTAGAAACTCCACAACTAGAAACTCCACAACTACTGGCTCCGCAACTAGAAACTCCACAAACAGAAACTCCGCAACTAGAAACTCACTCCGCCATTAGAGACTCCACAACTTGAAATTCCACAACTAGAAACTCCACAACTAGAAACTCCACAACTAGAAATTCCACAACTAGAGACTCAACAACTAGAGACTCCTCAACTAAAAGCTCCACAACTAGAAACTCCGTAACTAGAAATTCCACAACTAGAAACTCCACAACTACAGACTCCGCAACTAGAAAACTCCGCAACTAGAAACTCCACAACTAGAAACTCCACAACTTGAAAGCCCTAAACTAGATATTCCACAACTACAAACTCCACAACTAGAAACTCAACAACTAGAAACTCCACAACTTGAAGCTCCGCAACTAGAAACTCCGCAATTAGAAACTCCACAACTAGAAAACTCCGCAACTAGAAACTCTACAACTAGACACTCCGCCACTAGAAATTCCACAACTTGAAACACCACAGCTATATACTCCACAACTACAAATTCCACAACTAGAAACTCCACAACTAGAAACTCCACAACTTGGAACTCCGCAACTAGAAACTCCGCCACTAGAATCTCCACAACTAGAAAACTCCGCAACTAGAAACTCTGCATCTAGAAACTCCGCAACTAGAAACTCCACAGCTAGAAACACCACAAATGGAAACTCCACAAGTAGATACTCCACAACTAGAAACTGCACAACTACGAACCCCACAACTACGAACCCCACAACTAGAAACTCCACAACTAGAAACTCAACAACTTGAGACTTCGCAACTGGAAACTTCATAACTAGAAACTCCACAACTAGAGACTCCACAACTAGAAACTCGAAAACTAGAAACTCAACAACTACAAACCTCACAACTTGAAACTCCACAACTAGAAACTCCGCAACTAGAAACTCCACAGCCAGAAAATCCACAACTAGAAACTCCGCAACAAGAAACTCAGCAAATAGAAATTCCACAAATAGAAACTCCACAACTAGAGACTCCACAGCCAGAGACTCCACAGCTAGAGACTGCACAACTAGACTCCGCAACTTGAAACTCCACAGCTAGAAACTCCACAACTAGAAACTCCACAACCAGAGACTCCAAAACCAGAGACTGCACAACTAGAGACTCCGCAACTAGAAACTCCACAGCTAGAAACTCCGCAACTAGAAACTCCACAACTAGAGACTTTGCAACTAGAAACTCGACAACTTAAAACTCTGCAACTAGAAAATCCGCAACTATAAACTCAAGTAGAAACTCCCCAACTAGAAACTTCGCAACTAGAAACTCCACAATTCGAAAATCCACAACTAGAAACTTCACAACTAGAAACTCCCCATCAAGAAGCTCCACAATTAGAAACTCCACAACTAAAAACTCCACAACTAGAAACTCCACAACTAGAAACTCCACAACTTGAAACTCCGCAACTAGAAACTCTGCAACTAGAAACTCCACAACTAGAAAACTCCGAAACTAGAAACCCTGCAACTAGAAACTCCACAGCTAGAAACTCCACAACTAGAAACTCCACAAGTAGACACTCCACAACTAGAAACTCCAGAACTAGAGCTCCACAACTCAACTAAAAGCTCCACAACTAGAAACTCCACAACTAGAAACTCCACAACTAGAAACTCCGTAACTAGAAACCCGAAAACTAGAAACTCCACAACTAGAAACTCCACACCTATAAATTCCACAACTTTAAACTCCACAACTAAAAGTCCACAACTAGAAACTCCACAACTAGAAACTCTGCAACTAGAAACTCCGCAAGTAGAATCTCCACAGTTAGAAATTCCACAACTATAAACTCCACAACCAGAAACTCCACAACTAGAGACTCCAAAACTAGAGACTGCACAATTACAGACTCCGCAACTAGATACTCCAAAACTAGGAACTCTGCAACTAGACAATCTACAACTACAAACTCGAAAACTAAAAACAACAAATAGAAACTCCACAACTAGAAACTCAACAAGTAGACACTCCACAACTAGAAAGTCCACAACTAGAGACTCCACAACTAAAAAATCCACAACTAGAAACTCCGCAACTAGAAACTCTGCAACTAGAAACTCCACAGCTAGAAACTCTACAACTTGAGACTTCGCAACTAAAGAACTCGGCAACTACAAACTCAACAACTAGAAACTCCACAACTAGAAACACCGCAACTAAAAACTCTGCAAGCAGAAATTCCACAGCTAGAAAATCCACAACTAGAAACTCTGCAACTAGAAACTCCGCAAATAGAAACTCCACAGATAGAAAATCAACAACAAGAAACTCCACAACTAGAGACTCCACAACTAAAACTGCACAACTAGAAACTCCGCAACTAGAAACTCCGCAACTAGAAACTCCGCAACTAGAAACTCCACAGCTAGAAACTCTACAACTTGAGACTTCGCAACTAAAGAACTCGGCAACTAGAAACTCAAAATCTAGAAACTCCACAACTAGAAACACCGCAACTAAAAACTCTGCAACCAGAAATTCCACAGCTAGAAAATCCACAACTAGAAACTCTGCAGCTAGAAACTCCGCAAATAGAAACTCCACAGCTAGAAAATTGACAACTAGAAACTCCACAACTAGAAACTCCACAACTTGAAAGTCCACAACTAGATACTCCACAACTACAAACTCCACAACTAGAAACTCCACAACGAGAAACTCAACAACTTGAAGCTCCACAACTAGAAACTTCGCAACTAGAAACTCCACAACTAGAAAACTCCGGAACTAGAAACTCTGCAACTGGAAACTCCGCAACTAGAAACTCCACAACTAGAAACTCCACAGCCAGAGACTCCACAGCTAGAGACTCCACAGCTAGAGACTGCACAACTAGAGACTCCGCAACTTGAAACTCCACAGCTAGAAACTCCACAACCAGAGACTCCAAAACCAGAGACTGCCCAACTAGAGACTCTGCAACTAGAAACTCCACAGCTAGAAACTCCGCAACTAGAAACTCCACAACTAGAGACTCCGCAACTAGAAACTCGACAACTTAAAACTCTGCAACTAGAAAATCCGCAACTATGAACTCAAGTAGAAACTCCCCAACTAGAAACTTCGCAACTAGAAACTCCACAACTCGAAAATCCACAACTAGAAACTTCACAACTAGAAACTCCCCATCAAGAAGCTCCACAATTAGAAACTCCACAACTAAAAACTCCACAACTAGAAACTCCACAACTAGAAACTCCACAACTTGAAACTCCGCAACTAGAAACTCCGCAACTAGAAACTCCACAACTAGAAAACTCCGAAACTAGAAACCCTGCAACTAGAAACTCCACAGCTAGAAACTCCACAACAAGAAACTCCACAAGTAGACACTCCAAAACTAGAAACTCCACAACTAGAGCTCCACAACTCAACTAAAAGCTCCACAACTAGAAACTCCACAACTAGAAACTTCGTAACTAGAAACCCGAAAACTAGAAACTCCACAACTAGAAACTCCACACCTATAAATTCCACAACTTTAAACTCCACAACTAAAACTCCACAACTAGAAACTCCACAACTAGAAACTCTGCAACTAGAAACTCCGCAAGTAGAATCTCCACAGTTAGAAATTCCACAACTATAAACTCCACAACCAGAAACTCCACAACTAGAGACTCCAAAACTAGAGACTGCACAATTAGAGACTCCGCAACTAGATACTCCAAAACTAGGAACTCTGCAACTAGAAAATCTACAACTACAAACTCGAAAACTAAAAACAACAAATAGAAACTCCACAACTAGAAACTCAACAAGTACACACTCCACAACTAGAAAGTCCACAAGTAGAGACTCCACAACTAAAAAATCCACAACTAGAAACTCCGCAACTAGAAACTCCGCAACTAGAAACTCCACAGCCAGAAACTCTACAACTTGAGACTTCGCAACTAAAGAACTCGGCAACTACAAACTCAACAACTAGAAACTCCACACTTAGAAACACCGCAACTAAAAACTCTGCAAGCGGAAATTCCACAGCTAGAAAATCCACAACTAGAAACTCTGCAACTAGAAACTCCGCAAATAGAAACACCACAGATAGAAAATCAACAAGAAACTCCACAACTAGAGACTCCACAACTAAAACTGCACAACTAAAAACTCCGCAACTAGAAACTCCGCAACTAGAAACTCCGCAACTAGAAACTCCACAGCTAGAAACTCTACAACTTGAGACTTCGCAACTGAAGAACTCGGCAACTAGAAACTCAACAACTAGAAACTCCACAACTAGAAACACCGCAACTTAAAACTCTGCAACCAGAAATTCCACAGCTAGAAAATCCACAACTAGAAACTCTGCAGCTAGAAACTCCGCAAATAGAAACTCCACAGCTAGAAAATTAACAACTAGAAACTCCACAACTAGAAACTCCACAACTTGAAAGTCCACAACTATATACTCCACAACTACAAAATCCACAACTAGAAACTCCACAACGAGAAACTCCACAACTTGAAGCTCCACAACTAGAAACTCCGCAACTAGAAACTCCACAACTAGAAAACTCCGGAACTAGAAACTCTGCAACTAGAAACTCCGCAACTAGAAACTCCACAACTAGAAACCCTACAGCTAGAAACTCCACGACTTGAGATTTCGCAACTAGAAACTCGGCAACTAGAAACTCTACTACAAGAAACTCAACAACTAGAAACTCCACAACTAGAAACTCCACAACTTTAAACCCAACAAATAGATTCTCCACAACTACAGACTCCAGAACTAGAAACTCCACAACCAGAAACTCCACAACTAAAAACTCCGCAACTAGAAACTCCACAGCTAGAAAGTCCACAACTAGAAACTCCACAACTTGAAACTCCGCAACTAGAAACTCCGCCACTAGAATCTCCACAACTAGAAAACTCCGCTACTAGAAACTCTGCAACTAGAAACTCCGCGACGAAAAACTCCACAGCTAGAAACTCCACAACTCGAAACTCCCCAACTAGAGACTCCACAACTAGAAACTCCACAACTAGAGACCCCACAACTAGAGACTCCTCAACTAAAACTCCACAACTAGAAACTCCGCAACTAGAAACTCCGCAACTAGAAACTTCACAGCTAGAAACTCCACAACTTGAGACTTCGCAACTAAAGAACTCGGCAACTAGAAATTCAAACACTAGAAACTCCACAACTAGAAACTCCACAACTAGAAACTCCACAACTACTGGCTCCGTAACTAGAAACTCCACAAACAGAAACTCCGCCACTAGAAACTCACTCCGCCACTAGAGACTCCACAACTTGAAATTCCACAACTAGAAACTCCACAACTAGAAACTCCACAACTAGAAATTCCACAACTAGAGACTCAACAACTAGAGACTCCTCAACTAAAAGCTCCACAACTAGAAACTCCGTAACTAGAAATTCCACAACTAGAAACTCCACAACTACAGACTCCGCAACTAGAAAACTCCGCAACTAGAAACTCCACAACTAGAAACTCCGCAACTAGAAACTCCGCAACTAGAAACTCTGCAACTAGAAACTCCGCAACTAGAAACTCCACAGCTAGAAACTCCACAACTTGAAACACCAAAACTAGATACTCCACAACTACAAATTCCACAACTAGAAACTCCGCCACTAGAAGCTCCGCAACTAGAAACTCCGCAGATAGAAACTCCACGACTTGAGACTTCGCAACTAGAAACTCGGCAACTAGAAACTCAACAACTAGAAACTCCACAACTAGAAACTCCACAGCCAAAAACTCCATAACTTGAAACCCAACAAATAGCTACTCCACAACTACAGACTCCGCGACTAGAAACTCCACAACTAGAAACTCCACAACTAGAAACTCCACAAGTAGACACTCCACAACTAGAAACTCCACAACTAGAGACCCCACAACAAGAGACTCCTCAACTAAAAACTCCACAACTAGAAACTCCGCAACTAGAAACTCCGCAACTAGAAACTTCACAGCTAGAAACTCCACAACTTGAGACTTCGCAACTAAAGAACTCGGCAACTAGAAATTCAAACACTAGAAACTCCACAACTAGAAACTCCACAACTAGAAACTCCACAACTACTGGCTCCGCAACTAGAAACTCCACAAACAGAAACTCCGCAACTAGAAACTCACTCCGCCACTAGAGACTCCACAACTTGAAATTCCACAACTAGAAACTCCACAACTAGAAACTCCACAACTAGAAATTCCACAACTAGAGACTCAACAACTAGAGACTCCTCAACTAAAAGCTCCACAACTAGAAACTCCGTAACTAGAAATTCCACAACTAGAAACTCCACAACTACAGACTCCGCAACTAGAAAACTCCGCAACTAGAAACTCCACAACTTGAAAGCCCACAACTAGATACTCCACAACTACAAACTCCACAACTAGAAACTCCACAACTAGAAACTCCACATCTTGAAGCTCCGCAACTAGAAACTCCGCAACTAGAAACTCCACAACTAGAAACTCCGCCACTAGAAATTCCACAACTTGAAACACCACAGCTATATACTCCACAACTACAAATTCCACAACTAGAAACTCCACAACTAGAAACTCCACAACTTGGAACTCCGCAACTAGAAACTCCGCCACTAGAATCTCCACAACTAGAAAACTCCGCAACTAGAAACTCTGCATCTAGAAACTCCGCAACTAGAAACTCCACAGCTAGAAACACCACAAATGGAAACTCCACAAGTAGATACTCCACAACTAGAAACTGCACAACTACGAACCCCACAACTACGAACCCCACAACTAGAAACTCCACAAATAGAAACTCAACAACTTGAGACTTCGCAACTGGAAACTTCACAACTAGAAACTCTACAACTAGAGACTCCACAACTAGAAACTCGAAAACTAGAAACTCAACAACTACAAACCTCACAACTAGAAACTCCACAACTAGAAACTCCGCAACTAGAAACTCTGCAACAAGAAACTCAGCGAATAGAAACTCCACAACTAGAAACTCCATCACTAAAAACTCCACAGCCAGAGACTCCACAGCTAGAGACTGCACAACTAGAGACTCCGCAACTTGAAACTCCACAGCTAGAAACTCCACAACTAGAAACTCCACAACCAGAGACTCCAAAACCACAGACTGCACAACTAGAGACTCCGCAACTAGAAACTCCACAGCTAGAAACTGCGCAACTAGAAACTCCACAACTAGAAACTTCGCAACTAGAAACTCCACAACTCGAAAATCCACAACTAGAAACTTCACAACTAGAAACTCCCCATCAAGAAGCTCCACAATTAGAAACTCCACAACTAAAAACTCCACAACTAGAAACTCCACAACTAGAAACTCCACAACTTGAAACTCCGCAACTAGAAACTCCGCAACTAGAAACTCCACAACTAGAAAACTCCGAAACTGGAAACCCTGCAACTAGAAACTCCACAGCTAGAAACTCCACAACTAGAAACTCCGCAACTAGAAACTCCGCAACTAGAAACTCCACAACTAGAAAACTCCGAAACTAGAAACCCTGCAACTTGAAATTCCACAACTAGAAACTCCACAACTAGAAACTCCACAACTAGAAATTCCACAACTTGAAACACCAAAATTAGATACTCCACAACTACAAATTCCACAACTAGAAACTCCGCCACTAGAAACTCCGCAACTAGAAACTCCGCAGCTAGAAACTCCACGACTTGAGACTTCGCAACTAGAAACTCGGCAACTAGAAACTCAACAACTAGAAACTCCACAACTAGAAACTCCGCAGCCAAAAACTCCATAACTTGAAACCCAACAAATAGCTACTCCACAACTACAGACTCCACGACTAGAAACTCCACAACTAGAAACTCCACAACTAGAAACTCCACAAGTAGACACTCCACAACTAGAAACTCCACAACTTGAGACCCCACAACTAGAGACTCCTCAACTAAAAACTCCACAACTAGAAACTCCGCAACTAGAAACTCCGCAACTAGAAACTTCACAGCTAGAAACTCCACAACTTGAGACTTCGCAACTAAAGAACTCGGCAACTGGAAATTCAAACACTAGAAACTCCACAACTAGAAACTCCACAACTAGAAACTCCACAACTACTGGCTCCGCAACTAGAAACTCCACAAACAGAAACTCCGCAACTAGAAACTCACTCCGCCACTAGAGACTCCACAACTTGAAATTCCACAACTAGAAACTCCGCAACTAGAAACTCCACAGCTAGAAACTGCGCAACTAGAAACTCCACAACTAGAAACTTCGCAACTAGAAACTCCACAACTCGAAAATCCACAACTAGAAACTTCACAACTAGAAACTCCCCATCAAGAAGCTCCACAATTAGAAACTCCACAACTAAAAACTCCACAACTAGAAACTCCACAACTAGAAACTCCACAACTTGAAACTCCGCAACTAGAAACTCCGCAACTAGAAACTCCACAACTAGAAAACTCCGAAACTGGAAACCCTGCAACTAGAAACTCCACAGCTAGAAACTCCACAACTAGAAACTCCGCAACTAGAAACTCCGCAACTAGAAACTCCACAACTAGAAAACTCCGAAACTAGAAACCCTGCAACTTGAAATTCCACAACTAGAAACTCCACAACTAGAAACTCCACAACTAGAAATTCCACAACTTGAAACACCAAAATTAGATACTCCACAACTACAAATTCCACAACTAGAAACTCCGCCACTAGAAACTCCGCAACTAGAAACTCCGCAGCTAGAAACTCCACGACTTGAGACTTCGCAACTAGAAACTCGGCAACTAGAAACTCAACAACTAGAATCTCCACAACTAGAAACTCCGCAGCCAAAAACTCCATAACTTGAAACCCAACAAATAGGTACTCCACAACTACAGACTCCACGACTAGAAACTCCACAACTAGAAACTCCACAACTAGAAACTCCACAAGTAGACACTCCACAACTAGAAACTCCACAACTTGAGACCCCACAACTAGAGACTCCTCAACTAAAAACTCCACAACTAGAAACTCCGCAACTAGAAACTCCGCAACTAGAAACTTCACAGCTAGAAACTCCACAACTTGAGACTTCGCAACTAAAGAACTCGGCAACTGGAAATTCAAACACTAGAAACTCCACAACTACTGGCTCCGCAACTAGAAACTCCACAAACAGAAACTCCGCAACTAGAAACTCACTCCGCCACTAGAGACTCCACAACTTGAAATTCCACAACTAGAAACTCCACAACTAGAAACTCCACAACTATAAATTCCACAACTAGAGACTCAACAACTAGAGACTCCTCAACTAAAAGCTCCACAACTAGAAACTCCGTAACTAGAAATTCCACAACTAGAAACTCCACAACTACAGACTCCGCAACTAGAAAACTCCGCAACAAGAAACTCCACAACTAGAAACTCCACAACTTGAAAGCCCACAACTAGATACTCCACAACTACAAACTCCGCAAGTAGAAACTCCACAACTATAAACTCCACAACTTGAAGCTCCGCAACTAGAAACTCCGCAACTAGAAACTCCACAACTAGAAAACTCCGCAACTAGAAACTCTACAACTAGAAACTCCGCCACTAGAAATTCCACAACTTGAAACACCACAGCTATATACTCCACAACTACAAATTCCACAACTAGAAACTCCACAACTAGAAACTCCACAACTTGGAACTACGCAACTAGAAACTCCGCCACTAGAATCTCCACAACTAGAAAACTCCGCAACTAGAAACTCTTCATCTAGAAACTCCGCAACTAGAAACTCCACAGCTAGAAACACCACAAATGGAAACTCCACAAGTAGATACTCCACAACTAGAAACTGCACAACTACGAACCCCACAACTACGAACTCCACAACTAGAAACTCCACAACTAGAAACTCAACAACTTGAGACTTCGCAACTGGAAACTTCACAACTAGAAACTCCACAACTAGAGACTCCACAACTAGAAACTCGAAAACTAGAAACTCAACAACTACAAACCTCACAACTAGAAACTCCACAACTAGAAACTCCGCAACTAGAAACTCCACAGCCAGAAAATCCACAACTAGAAACTCCGAAACAAGAAACTCAGCAAATAGAAACTCCACAACTAGAAACTCCACAACTAGAAACTCCACAGCCAGAGACTCCACAGCTAGAGACTGCCCAACTAGAGACTCCGAAACTTGAAACTCCACAGCTAGAAACTCCACAACTAGAAACTCAACAACTACTGGCTCCGCAACTAGAAACTCCACAAACAGAAACTCCGCAACTAGAAACTCACTCCGCCACTAGAGACTCCACAACTTGAAATTCCACAACTAGAAACTCCACAACTAGAAACTCCACAACTACAAATTCCACAAGTAGAGACTCAACAACTAGAGACTCCTCAACTAAAAGCTCCACAACTAGAAACTCCGTAACTAGAAATTCCACAACTAGAAACTCCACAACTACAGACTCCGCAACTAGAAAACTCCGCAACAAGAAACTCCACAACTAGAAACTCCACAACTTGAAAGCCCACAACTAGATACTCCACAACTACAAACTCCGCAACTAGAAACTCGAAAACTAGAAACTCAACAACTACAAACCTCACAACTAGAAACTCCACAACTAGAAACTCCGCAACTAGAAACTCCACAGCCAGAAAATCCACAACTAGAAACTCCGCAACAAGAAACTCAGCAAATAGAAATTCCACAAATAGAAACTCCACAACTAGAGACTCCACAGCCAGAGACTCCACAGCTAGAGACTGCACAACTAGACTCCGCAACTTGAAACTCCACAGCTAGAAACTCCACAACTAGAAACTCCACAACCAGAGACTCCAAAACCAGAGACTGCACAACTAGAGACTCCGCAACTAGAAACTCCACAGCTAGAAACTCCGCAACTAGAAACTCCACAACTAGAGACTTTGCAACTAGAAACTCGACAACTTAAAACTCTGCAACTAGAAAATCCGCAACTATAAACTCAAGTAGAAACTCCCCAACTAGAAACTTCGCAACTAGAAACTCCACAATTCGAAAATCCACAACTAGAAACTTCACAACTAGAAACTCCCCATCAAGAAGCTCCACAATTAGAAACTCCACAACTAAAAACTCCACAACTAGAAACTCCACAACTAGAAACTCCACAACTTGAAACTCCGCAACTAGAAACTCTGCAACTAGAAACTCCACAACTAGAAAACTCCGAAACTAGAAACCCTGCAACTAGAAACTCCACAGCTAGAAACTCCACAACTAGAAACTCCACAAGTAGACACTCCACAACTAGAAACTCCAGAACTAGAGCTCCACAACTCAACTAAAAGCTCCACAACTAGAAACTCCACAACTAGAAACTCCACAACTAGAAACTCCGTAACTAGAAACCCGAAAACTAGAAACTCCACAACTAGAAACTCCACACCTATAAATTCCACAACTTTAAACTCCACAACTAAAAGTCCACAACTAGAAACTCCACAACTAGAAACTCTGCAACTAGAAACTCCGCAAGTAGAATCTCCACAGTTAGAAATTCCACAACTATAAACTCCACAACCAGAAACTCCACAACTAGAGACTCCAAAACTAGAGACTGCACAATTACAGACTCCGCAACTAGATACTCCAAAACTAGGAACTCTGCAACTAGACAATCTACAACTACAAACTCGAAAACTAAAAACAACAAATAGAAACTCCACAACTAGAAACTCAACAAGTAGACACTCCACAACTAGAAAGTCCACAACTAGAGACTCCACAACTAAAAAATCCACAACTAGAAACTCCGCAACTAGAAACTCTGCAACTAGAAACTCCACAGCTAGAAACTCTACAGCTTGAGACTTCGCAACTAAAGAACTCGGCAACTACAAACTCAACAACTAGAAACTCCACAACTAGAAACACCGCAACTAAAAACTCTGCAAGCAGAAATTCCACAGCTAGAAAATCCACAACTAGAAACTCTGCAACTAGAAACTCCGCAAATAGAAACTCCACAGATAGAAAATCAACAACAAGAAACTCCACAACTAGAGACTCCACAACTAAAACTGCACAACTAGAAACTCCGCAACTAGAAACTCCGCAACTAGAAACTCCGCAACTAGAAACTCCACAGCTAGAAACTCTACAACTTGAGACTTCGCAACTAAAGAACTCGGCAACTAGAAACTCAAAATCTAGAAACTCCACAACTAGAAACACCGCAACTAAAAACTCTGCAACCAGAAATTCCACAGCTAGAAAATCCACAACTAGAAACTCTGCAGCTAGAAACTCCGCAAATAGAAACTCCACAGCTAGAAAATTGACAACTAGAAACTCCACAACTAGAAACTCCACAACTACAAATTCCACAACTAGAAACTCCACAACTAGAAACTCCACAACTTGGAACTCCGCAACTAGAAACTCCGCCACTAGAATCTCCACAACTAGAAAACTCCGCAACTAGAAACTCTGCATCTAGAAACTCCGCAACTAGAAACTCCACAGCTAGAAACACCACAAATGGAAACTCCACAAGTAGATACTCCACAACTAGAAACTGCACAACTACGAACCCCACAACTACGAACCCCACAACTAGAAACTCCACAACTAGAAACTCAACAACTTGAGACTTCGCAACTGGAAACTTCACAACTAGAAACTCCACAACTAGAGACTCCACAACTAGAAACTCGAAAACTAGAAACTCAACAACTACAAACCTCTCAACTAGAAACTGCACAACTAGAAACTCCGCAACTAGAAACTCTGCAACTAGAAACTCCGCAAGTAGAATCTCCACAGTTAGAAATTCCACAACTATAAACTCCACAACCAGAAACTCCACAACTAGAGACTCCAAAACTAGAGACTGCACAATTACAGACTCCGCAACTAGATACTCCAAAACTAGGAACTCTGCAACTAGACAATCTACAACTACAAACTCGAAAACTAAAAACAACAAATAGAAACTCCACAACTAGAAACTCAACAAGTAGACACTCCACAACTAGAAAGTCCACAACTAGAGACTCCACAACTAAAAAATCCACAACTAGAAACTCCGCAACTAGAAACTCTGCAACTAGAAACTCCACAGCTAGAAACTCTACAGCTTGAGACTTCGCAACTAAAGAACTCGGCAACTACAAACTCAACAACTAGAAACTCCACAACTAGAAACACCGCAACTAAAAACTCTGCAAGCAGAAATTCCACAGCTAGAAAATCCACAACTAGAAACTCTGCAACTAGAAACTCCGCAAATAGAAACTCCACAGATAGAAAATCAACAACAAGAAACTCCACAACTAGAGACTCCACAACTAAAACTGCACAACTAGAAACTCCGCAACTAGAAACTCCGCAACTAGAAACTCCGCAACTAGAAACTCCACAGCTAGAAACTCTACAACTTGAGACTTCGCAACTAAAGAACTCGGCAACTAGAAACTCAAAATCTAGAAACTCCACAACTAGAAACACCGCAACTAAAAACTCTGCAACCAGAAATTCCACAGCTAGAAAATCCACAACTAGAAACTCTGCAGCTAGAAACTCCGCAAATAGAAACTCCACAGCTAGAAAATTGACAACTAGAAACTCCACAACTAGAAACTCCACAACTACAAATTCCACAACTAGAAACTCCACAACTAGAAACTCCACAACTTGGAACTCCGCAACTAGAAACTCCGCCACTAGAATCTCCACAACTAGAAAACTCCGCAACTAGAAACTCTGCATCTAGAAACTCCGCAACTAGAAACTCCACAGCTAGAAACACCACAAATGGAAACTCCACAAGTAGATACTCCACAACTAGAAACTGCACAACTACGAACCCCACAACTACGAACCCCACAACTAGAAACTCCACAACTAGAAACTCAACAACTTGAGACTTCGCAACTGGAAACTTCACAACTAGAAACTCCACAACTAGAGACTCCACAACTAGAAACTCGAAAACTAGAAACTCAACAACTACAAACCTCTCAACTAGAAACTGCACAACTAGAAACTCCGCAACTAGAAACTCCACAGCCAGAAAATCCACAACTAGAAACTCCGCAACAAGAAACTCAGCAAATAGAAACTCCACAACTAGAAACTCCACAACTAGAAACTCCACAGCCAGAGACTCCACAGCTAGAGACTGCACAACTAGAGACTCCGCAACTTGAAACTCCACAGCTAGAAACTCCACAACTAGAAACTCCACAACCAGAGACTCCAAAACCAGAGACTGCACAACTAGAGACTCCGCAACTAGAAACTCCACAGCTAGAAACTCCGCAACTAGAAACTCCACAACTAGAGACTTTGCAACTAGAAACTCGACAACTTAAAACTCTGCAACTAGAAAATCCGCAACTATAAACTCAAGTAGAAACTCCCCAACTAGAAACTTCGCAACTAGAAACTCCACAACTCGAAAATCCACAACTAGAAACTCCACAACTAGAAACTCCCCATCAAGAAGCTCCACAATTAGAAACTCCACAACTAAAAACTCCACAACTAGAAACTCCACAACTAGAAACTCCACAACTTGAAACTCCGCAACTAGAAACTCCGCAACTAGAAACTCCACAACTAGAAAACTCCGAAACTAGAAACCCTGCAACTAGAAACTCCACAGCTAGAAACTCCACAACTAGAAACTCCGCAACTAGAAACTCCGCAACTAGAAACTCCACAACTAGAAAACTCCGAAACTAGAAACCCTGCAACTTGAAATTCCACAACTAGAAACTCCACAACTAGAAACTCCACAACTAGAAATTCCACAACTAGAGACTCAACAACTAGAGACTCCTCAACTAAAAGCTCCACAACTAGAAACTCCGTAACTAGAAATTCCACAACTAGAAACTCTACAACTACAGACTCCGCAACTAGAAAACTCCGCAACTAGAAACTCCACGACTTGAGACTTCGCAACTAGAAACTCGGCAACTAGAAACTCAACAACTAGAAACTCCACAACTAGAAACTCCACAGCCAAAAACTCCATAACTTGAAACCCAACAAATAGCTACTCCACAACTACAGACTCCACGACTAGAAACTCCACAACTAGAAACTCCACAAGTAGACACTCCACAACTAGAAACTCCACAAATAGAGACCCCACACCTAGAGACTCCTCAACTAAAAACTCCACAACTAGAAACTCCGCAACTAGAAACTCCGCAACTAGTAACTTCACAGCTAGAAACTCCACAACTTGAGACTTCGCAACTAAAGAACTCGGCAACTAGAAATTTAAACACTAGAAACTCCACAACTAGAAACTCCACAACTACTGGCTCCGCAACTAGAAACTCCACAAACAGAAACTCCGCAACTAGAAACTCACTCCGCCATTAGAGACTCCACAACTTGAAATTCCACAACTAGAAACTCCACAACTAGAAACTCCACAACTAGAAATTCCACAACTAGAGACTCAACAACTAGAGACTCCTCAACTAAAAGCTCCACAACTAGAAACTCCGTAACTAGAAATTCCACAACTAGAAACTCCACAACTACAGACTCCGCAACTAGAAAACTCCGCAACTAGAAACTCCACAACTAGAAACTCCGCAACTAGAAACTCCGCAACTAGAAACTCTGCAACTAGAAACTCCGCAACTAGAAACTCCACAGCTAGAAACTCCACAACTTGAAACACCAAAACTAGATACTCCACAACTACAAATTCCACAACTAGAAACTCCGCCACTAGAAGCTCCGCAACTAGAAACTCCGCAGATAGAAACTCCACGACTTGAGACTTCGCAACTAGAAACTCGGCAACTAGAAACTCAACAACTAGAAACTCCACAACTAGAAACTCCACAGCCAAAAACTCCATAACTTGAAACCCAACAAATAGCTACTCCACAACTACAGACTCCACGACTAGAAACTCCACAACTAGAAACTCCACAACTAGAAACTCCACAAGTAGACACTCCACAACTAGAAACTCCACAACTAGAGACCCCACAACAAGAGACTCCTCAACTAAAAACTCCACAACTATAAACTCCGCAACTAGAAACTCCGCAACTAGAAACTCCACAACTTGAGACTTCGCAACTAAAGAACTCGGCAACTAGAAATTCAAACACTAGAAACTCCACAACTAGAAACTCCACAACTAGAAACTCCATAACTACTGGCTCCGCAACTAGAAACTCCACAAACAGAAACTCTGCAACTAGAAACTCACTCCGCCACTAGAGACTCCACAACTTGAAATTCCACAACTAGAAACTCCACAACTAGAAACTCCACAACTATAAATTCCACAACTAGAGACTCAACAACTAGAGACTCCTCAACTAAAAGCTCCACAACTAGAAACTCCGTAACTAGAAATTCCACAACTAGAAACTCCACAACTACAGACTCCGCAACTAGAAAACTCCGCAACAAGAAACTCCACAACTAGAAACTCCACAACTTGAAAGCCCACAACTAGATACTCCACAACTACAAACTCCGCAACTAGAAACTCGAAAACTAGAAACTCAACAACTACAAACCTCACAACTAGAAACTCCACAACTAGAAACTCCGCAACTAGAAACTCCACAGCCAGAAAATCCACAACTAGAAACTCCGCAACAAGAAACTCAGCAAATAGAAATTCCACAAATAGAAACTCCACAACTAGAGACTCCACAGCCAGAGACTCCACAGCTAGAGACTGCACAACTAGACTCCGCAACTTGAAACTCCACAGCTAGAAACTCCACAACTAGAAACTCCACAACCAGAGACTCCAAAACCAGAGACTGCACAACTAGAGACTCCGCAACTAGAAACTCCACAGCTAGAAACTCCGCAACTAGAAACTCCACAACTAGAGACTTTGCAACTAGAAACTCGACAACTTAAAACTCTGCAACTAGAAAATCCGCAACTATAAACTCAAGTAGAAACTCCCCAACTAGAAACTTCGCAACTAGAAACTCCACAATTCGAAAATCCACAACTAGAAACTTCACAACTAGAAACTCCCCATCAAGAAGCTCCACAATTAGAAACTCCACAACTAAAAACTCCACAACTAGAAACTCCACAACTAGAAACTCCACAACTTGAAACTCCGCAACTAGAAACTCTGCAACTAGAAACTCCACAACTAGAAAACTCCGAAACTAGAAACCCTGCAACTAGAAACTCCACAGCTAGAAACTCCACAACTAGAAACTCCACAAGTAGACACTCCACAACTAGAAACTCCAGAACTAGAGCTCCACAACTCAACTAAAAGCTCCACAACTAGAAACTCCACAACTAGAAACTCCACAACTAGAAACTCCGTAACTAGAAACCCGAAAACTAGAAACTCCACAACTAGAAACTCCACACCTATAAATTCCACAACTTTAAACTCCACAACTAAAAGTCCACAACTAGAAACTCCACAACTAGAAACTCTGCAACTAGAAACTCCGCAAGTAGAATCTCCACAGTTAGAAATTCCACAACTATAAACTCCACAACCAGAAACTCCACAACTAGAGACTCCAAAACTAGAGACTGCACAATTACAGACTCCGCAACTAGATACTCCAAAACTAGGAACTCTGCAACTAGACAATCTACAACTACAAACTCGAAAACTAAAAACAACAAATAGAAACTCCACAACTAGAAACTCAACAAGTAGACACTCCACAACTAGAAAGTCCACAACTAGAGACTCCACAACTAAAAAATCCACAACTAGAAACTCCGCAACTAGAAACTCTGCAACTAGAAACTCCACAGCTAGAAACTCTACAGCTTGAGACTTCGCAACTAAAGAACTCGGCAACTACAAACTCAACAACTAGAAACTCCACAACTAGAAACACCGCAACTAAAAACTCTGCAAGCAGAAATTCCACAGCTAGAAAATCCACAACTAGAAACTCTGCAACTAGAAACTCCGCAAATAGAAACTCCACAGATAGAAAATCAACAACAAGAAACTCCACAACTAGAGACTCCACAACTAAAACTGCACAACTAGAAACTCCGCAACTAGAAACTCCGCAACTAGAAACTCCGCAACTAGAAACTCCACAGCTAGAAACTCTACAACTTGAGACTTCGCAACTAAAGAACTCGGCAACTAGAAACTCAAAATCTAGAAACTCCACAACTAGAAACACCGCAACTAAAAACTCTGCAACCAGAAATTCCACAGCTAGAAAATCCACAACTAGAAACTCTGCAGCTAGAAACTCCGCAAATAGAAACTCCACAGCTAGAAAATTGACAACTAGAAACTCCACAACTAGAAACTCCACAACTACAAATTCCACAACTAGAAACTCCACAACTAGAAACTCCACAACTTGGAACTCCGCAACTAGAAACTCCGCCACTAGAATCTCCACAACTAGAAAACTCCGCAACTAGAAACTCTGCATCTAGAAACTCCGCAACTAGAAACTCCACAGCTAGAAACACCACAAATGGAAACTCCACAAGTAGATACTCCACAACTAGAAACTGCACAACTACGAACCCCACAACTACGAACCCCACAACTAGAAACTCCACAACTAGAAACTCAACAACTTGAGACTTCGCAACTGGAAACTTCACAACTAGAAACTCCACAACTAGAGACTCCACAACTAGAAACTCGAAAACTAGAAACTCAACAACTACAAACCTCTCAACTAGAAACTGCACAACTAGAAACTCCGCAACTAGAAACTCCACAGCCAGAAAATCCACAACTAGAAACTCCGCAACAAGAAACTCAGCAAATAGAAACTCCACAACTAGAAACTCCACAACTAGAAACTCCACAGCCAGAGACTCCACAGCTAGAGACTGCACAACTAGAGACTCCGCAACTTGAAACTCCACAGCTAGAAACTCCACAACTAGAAACTCCACAACCAGAGACTCCAAAACCAGAGACTGCACAACTAGAGACTCCGCAACTAGAAACTCCACAGCTAGAAACTCCGCAACTAGAAACTCCACAACTAGAGACTTTGCAACTAGAAACTCGACAACTTAAAACTCTGCAACTAGAAAATCCGCAACTATAAACTCAAGTAGAAACTCCCCAACTAGAAACTTCGCAACTAGAAACTCCACAACTCGAAAATCCACAACTAGAAACTCCACAACTAGAAACTCCCCATCAAGAAGCTCCACAATTAGAAACTCCACAACTAAAAACTCCACAACTAGAAACTCCACAACTAGAAACTCCACAACTTGAAACTCCGCAACTAGAAACTCCGCAACTAGAAACTCCACAACTAGAAAACTCCGAAACTAGAAACCCTGCAACTAGAAACTCCACAGCTAGAAACTCCACAACTAGAAACTCCGCAACTAGAAACTCCGCAACTAGAAACTCCACAACTAGAAAACTCCGAAACTAGAAACCCTGCAACTTGAAATTCCACAACTAGAAACTCCACAACTAGAAACTCCACAACTAGAAATTCCACAACTAGAGACTCAACAACTAGAGACTCCTCAACTAAAAGCTCCACAACTAGAAACTCCGTAACTAGAAATTCCACAACTAGAAACTCTACAACTACAGACTCCGCAACTAGAAAACTCCGCAACTAGAAACTCCACAACTAGAAACTCCGCAACTAGAAACTCCGCAACTAGAAACTCTGCAACTAGAAACTTCGCAACTAGAAACTCCACAGCTAGAAACTCCACAACTTGAAACACCAAAACTAGATACTCCATAACTACAAATTCCACAACTAGAAACTCCACCACTAGAAGCTCCGCAACTAGAAACTCCGCAGCTAGAAACTCCACGACTTGAGACTTCGCAACTAGAAACTCGGCAACTAGAAACTCAACAACTAGAAACTCCACAACTAGAAACTCCACAGCCAAAAACTCCATAACTTGAAACCCAACAAATAGCTACTCCACAACTACAGACTCCACGACTAGAAACTCCACAACTAGAAACTCCACAAGTAGACACTCCACAACTAGAAACTCCACAAATAGAGACCCCACACCTAGAGACTCCTCAACTAAAAACTCCACAACTAGAAACTCCGCAACTAGAAACTCCGCAACTAGTAACTTCACAGCTAGAAACTCCACAACTTGAGACTTCGCAACTAAAGAACTCGGCAACTAGAAATTTAAACACTAGAAACTCCACAACTAGAAACTCCACAACTACTGGCTCCGCAACTAGAAACTCCACAAACAGAAACTCCGCAACTAGAAACTCACTCCGCCATTAGAGACTCCACAACTTGAAATTCCACAACTAGAAACTCCACAACTAGAAACTCCACAACTAGAAATTCCACAACTAGAGACTCAACAACTAGAGACTCCTCAACTAAAAGCTCCACAACTAGAAACTCCGTAACTAGAAATTCCACAACTAGAAACTCCACAACTACAGACTCCGCAACTAGAAAACTCCGCAACTAGAAACTCCACAACTAGAAACTCCGCAACTAGAAACTCCGCAACTAGAAACTCTGCAACTAGAAACTCCGCAACTAGAAACTCCACAGCTAGAAACTCCACAACTTGAAACACCAAAACTAGATACTCCACAACTACAAATTCCACAACTAGAAACTCCGCCACTAGAAGCTCCGCAACTAGAAACTCCGCAGATAGAAACTCCACGACTTGAGACTTCGCAACTAGAAACTCGGCAACTAGAAACTCAACAACTAGAAACTCCACAACTAGAAACTCCACAGCCAAAAACTCCATAACTTGAAACCCAACAAATAGCTACTCCACAACTACAGACTCCACGACTAGAAACTCCACAACTAGAAACTCCACAACTAGAAACTCCACAAGTAGACACTCCACAACTAGAAACTCCACAACTAGAGACCCCACAACAAGAGACTCCTCAACTAAAAACTCCACAACTATAAACTCCGCAACTAGAAACTCCGCAACTAGAAACTCCACAACTTGAGACTTCGCAACTAAAGAACTCGGCAACTAGAAATTCAAACACTAGAAACTCCACAACTAGAAACTCCACAACTAGAAACTCCATAACTACTGGCTCCGCAACTAGAAACTCCACAAACAGAAACTCTGCAACTAGAAACTCACTCCGCCACTAGAGACTCCACAACTTGAAATTCCACAACTAGAAACTCCACAACTAGAAACTCCACAACTATAAATTCCACAACTAGAGACTCAACAACTAGAGACTCCTCAACTAAAAGCTCCACAACTAGAAACTCCGTAACTAGAAATTCCACAACTAGAAACTCCACAACTACAGACTCCGCAACTAGAAAACTCCGCAACAAGAAACTCCACAACTACAAACTCCACAACTTGAAAGCCCACAACTAGATACTCCACAACTACAAACTCAACAACTAGAAACTCCACAACTAGAAACTCCACAACTTGAAGCTCCGCAACTAGAAACTCCGCAACTAGAAACTCCACAACTAGAAAACTCCGCAACTAGAAACTCTACAACTAGAAACTCCGCCACTAGAAATTCCACAACTTGAAACACCACAGCTATATACTCCACAACTACAAATTCCACAACTAGAAACTCCACAACTAGAAACTCCACAACTTGGAACTCCGCAACTAGAAACTCCGCCACTAGAATCTCCACAACTAGAAAACTCCGCAACTAGAAACTCTGCATCTAGAAACTCCGCAACTAGAAACTCCACAGCTAGAAACACCACAAATGGAAACTCCACAAGTAGATACTCCACAACTAGAAACTGCACAACTACGAACCCCACAACTACGAACCCCACAACTAGAAACTCCACAACTAGAAACTCAACAACTTGAGACTTCGCAACTGGAAACTTCACAACTAGAAACTCCACAACTAGAGACTCCACAACTAGAAACTCGAAAACTAGAAACTCAACAACTACAAACCTCTCAACTAGAAACTGCACAACTAGAAACTCCGCAACTAGAAACTCCACAGCCAGAAAATCCACAACTAGAAACTCCGCAACAAGAAACTCAGCAAATAGAAACTCCCCATCAAGAAGCTCCACAATTAGAAACTCCACAACTAAAAACTCCACAACTAGAAACTCCACAACTAGAAACTCCACAACTTGAAACTCCGCAACTAGAAACTCCGCAACTAGAAACTCCACAACTAGAAAACTCCGAAACTAGAAACCCTGCAACTAGAAACTCCACAGCTAGAAACTCCACAACTAGAAACTCCGCAACTAGAAACTCCGCAACTAGAAACTCCACAACTAGAAAACTCCGAAACTAGAAACCCTGCAACTTGAAATTCCACAACTAGAAACTCCACAACTAGAAACTCCACAACTAGAAATTCCACAACTAGAGACTCAACAACTAGAGACTCCTCAACTAAAAGCTCCACAACTAGAAACTCCGTAACTAGAAATTCCACAACTAGAAACTCTACAACTACAGACTCCGCAACTAGAAAACTCCGCAACTAGAAACTCCACAACTAGAAACTCCGCAACTAGAAACTCCGCAACTAGAAACTCTGCAACTAGAAACTTCGCAACTAGAAACTCCACAGCTAGAAACTCCACAACTTGAAACACCAAAACTAGATACTCCATAACTACAAATTCCACAACTAGAAACTCCACCACTAGAAGCTCCGCAACTAGAAACTCCGCAGCTAGAAACTCCACGACTTGAGACTTCGCAACTAGAAACTCGGCAACTAGAAACTCAACAACTAGAAACTCCACAACTAGAAACTCCACAGCCAAAAACTCCATAACTTGAAACCCAACAAATAGCTACTCCACAACTACAGACTCCACGACTAGAAACTCCACAACTAGAAACTCCACAAGTAGACACTCCACAACTAGAAACTCCACAAATAGAGACCCCACACCTAGAGACTCCTCAACTAAAAACTCCACAACTAGAAACTCCGCAACTAGAAACTCCGCAACTAGTAACTTCACAGCTAGAAACTCCACAACTTGAGACTTCGCAACTAAAGAACTCGGCAACTAGAAATTTAAACACTAGAAACTCCACAACTAGAAACTCCACAACTACTGGCTCCGCAACTAGAAACTCCACAAACAGAAACTCCGCAACTAGAAACTCACTCCGCCATTAGAGACTCCACAACTTGAAATTCCACAACTAGAAACTCCACAACTAGAAACTCCACAACTAGAAATTCCACAACTAGAGACTCAACAACTAGAGACTCCTCAACTAAAAGCTCCACAACTAGAAACTCCGTAACTAGAAATTCCACAACTAGAAACTCCACAACTACAGACTCCGCAACTAGAAAACTCCGCAACTAGAAACTCCACAACTAGAAACTCCGCAACTAGAAACTCCGCAACTAGAAACTCTGCAACTAGAAACTCCGCAACTAGAAACTCCAGAGCTAGAAACTTTACAACTTGAAACACCAAAACTAGATACTCCACAACTACAAATTCCACAACTAGAAACTCCGCCACTAGAAGCTCCGCAACTAGAAACTCCGCAGATAGAAACTCCACGACTTGAGACTTCGCAACTAGAAACTCGGCAACTAGAAACTCAACAACTAGAAACTCCACAACTAGAAACTCCACAGCCAAAAACTCCATAACTTGAAACCCAACAAATAGCTACTCCACAACTACAGACTCCACGACTAGAAACTCCACAACTAGAAACTCCACAACTAGAAACTCCACAAGTAGACACTCCACAACTAGAAACTCCACAACTAGAGACCCCACAACAAGAGACTCCTCAACTAAAAACTCCACAACTATAAACTCCGCAACTAGAAACTCCGCAACTAGAAACTCCACAACTTGAGACTTCGCAACTAAAGAACTCGGCAACTAGAAATTCAAACACTAGAAACTCCACAACTAGAAACTCCATAACTACTGGCTCCGCAACTAGAAACTCCACAAACAGAAACTCTGCAACTAGAAACTCACTCCGCCACTAGAGACTCCACAACTTGAAATTCCACAACTAGAAACTCCACAACTAGAAACTCCACAACTATAAATTCCACAACTAGAGACTCAACAACTAGAGACTCCTCAACTAAAAGCTCCACAACTAGAAACTCCGTAACTAGAAATTCCACAACTAGAAACTCCACAACTACAGACTCCGCAACTAGAAAACTCCGCAACAAGAAACTCCACAACTAGAAACTCCACAACTTGAAAGCCCACAACTAGATACTCCACAACTACAAACTCAACAACTAGAAACTCCACAACTAGAAACTCCACAACTTGAAGCTCCGCAACTAGAAACTCCGCAACTAGAAACTCCACAACTAGAAAACTCCGCAACTAGAAACTCTACAACTAGAAACTCCGCCACTAGAAATTCCACAACTTGAAACACCACAGCTATATACTCCACAACTACAAATTCCACAACTAGAAACTCCACAACTAGAAACTCCACAACTTGGAACTCCGCAACTAGAAACTCCGCCACTAGAATCTCCACAACTAGAAAACTCCGCAACTAGAAACTCTGCATCTAGAAACTCCGCAACTAGAAACTCCACAGCTAGAAACACCACAAATGGAAACTCCACAAGTAGATACTCCACAACTAGAAACTGCACAACTACGAACCCCACAACTACGAACCCCACAACTAGAAACTCCACAACTAGAAACTCAACAACTTGAGACTTCGCAACTGGAAACTTCACAACTAGAAACTCCACAACTAGAGACTCCACAACTAGAAACTCGAAAACTAGAAACTCAACAACTACAAACCTCTCAACTAGAAACTGCACAACTAGAAACTCCGCAACTAGAAACTCCACAGCCAGAAAATCCACAACTAGAAACTCCGCAACAAGAAACTCAGCAAATAGAAACTCCACAACTAGAAACTCCACAACTAGAAACTCCACAGCCAGAGACTCCACAGCTAGAGACTGCACAACTAAAGACTCCGCAACTTGAAACTCCACAGCTAGAAACTCCACAACTAGAAACTCCACAACCAGAGACTCCAAAACCAGAGACTGCACAACTAGAGACTCCGCAACTAGAAACTCCACAGCTAGAAACTCCGCAACTAGAAACTCCACAACTAGAGACTTTGCAACTAGAAACTCGACAACTTAAAACTCTGCAACTAGAAAATCCGCAACTATAAACTCAAGTAGAAACTCCCCAACTAGAAACTTCGCAACTAGAAACTCCACAACTCGAAAATCCACAACTAGAAACTCCACAACTAGAAACTCCCCATCAAGAAGCTCCACAATTAGAAACTCCACAACTAAAAACTCCACAACTAGAAACTCCACAACTAGAAACTCCACAACTTGAAACTCCGCAACTAGAAACTCCGCAACTAGAAACTCCACAACTAGAAAACTCCGAAACTAGAAACCCTGCAACTAGAAACTCCACAGCTAGAAACTCCACAACTAGAAACTCCGCAACTAGAAACTCCGCAACTAGAAACTCCACAACTAGAAAACTCCGAAACTAGAAACCCTGCAACTTGAAATTCCACAACTAGAAACTCCACAACTAGAAACTCCACAACTAGAAATTCCACAACTAGAGACTCAACAACTAGAGACTCCTCAACTAAAAGCTCCACAACTAGAAACTCCGTAACTAGAAATTCCACAACTAGAAACTCTACAACTACAGACTCCGCAACTAGAAAACTCCGCAACTAGAAACTCCACAACTAGAAACTCCGCAACTAGAAACTCCGCAACTAGAAACTCTGCAACTAGAAACTTCGCAACTAGAAACTCCACAGCTAGAAACTCCACAACTTGAAACACCAAAACTAGATACTCCACAACTACAAATTCCACAACTAGAAACTCCACCACAAGAAGCTCCGCAACTAGAAACTCCGCAGCTAGAAACTCCACGACTTGAGACTTCGCAACTAGAAACTCGGCAACTAGAAACTCAACAACTAGAAACTCCACAACTAGAAACTCCACAGCCAAAAACTCCATAACTTGAAACCCAACAAATAGCTACTCCACAACTACAGACTCCACGACTAGAAACTCCACAACTAGAAACTCCACAAGTAGACACTCCACAACTAGAAACTCCACAAATAGAGACCCCACACCTAGAGACTCCTCAACTAAAAACTCCACAACTAGAAACTCCGCAACTAGAAACTCCGCAACTAGTAACTTCACAGCTAGAAACTCCACAACTTGAGACTTCGCAACTAAAGAACTCGGCAACTAGAAATTTAAACACTAGAAACTCCACAACTAGAAACTCCACAACTACTGGCTCCGCAACTAGAAACTCCACAAACAGAAACTCCGCAACTAGAAACTCACTCCGCCATTAGAGACTCCACAACTTGAAATTCCACAACTAGAAACTCCACAACTAGAAACTCCACAACTAGAAATTCCACAACTAGAGACTCAACAACTAGAGACTCCTCAACTAAAAGCTCCACAACTAGAAACTCCGTAACTAGAAATTCCACAACTAGAAACTCCACAACTACAGACTCCGCAACTAGAAAACTCCGCAACTAGAAACTCCACAACTAGAAACTCCACAACTTGAAAGCCCTAAACTAGATATTCCACAACTACAAACTCCACAACTAGAAACTCAACAACTAGAAACTCCACAACTTGAAGCTCCGCAACTAGAAACTCCGCAATTAGAAACTCCACAACTAGAAAACTCCGCAACTAGAAACTCTACAACTAGACACTCCGCCACTAGAAATTCCACAACTTGAAACACCACAGCTATATACTCCACAACTACAAATTCCACAACTAGAAACTCCACAACTAGAAACTCCACAACTTGGAACTCCGCAACTAGAAACTCCGCCACTAGAATCTCCACAACTAGAAAACTCCGCAACTAGAAACTCTGCATCTAGAAACTCCGCAACTAGAAACTCCACAGCTAGAAACACCACAAATGGAAACTCCACAAGTAGATACTCCACAACTAGAAACTGCACAACTACGAACCCCACAACTACGAACCCCACAACTAGAAACTCCACAACTAGAAACTCAACAACTTGAGACTTCGCAACTGGAAACTTCATAACTAGAAACTCCACAACTAGAGACTCCACAACTAGAAACTCGAAAACTAGAAACTCAACAACTACAAACCTCACAACTAGAAACTCCACAACTAGAAACTCCGCAACTAGAAACTCCACAGCCAGAAAATCCACAACTAGAAACTCCGCAACAAGAAACTCAGCAAATAGAAATTCCACAAATAGAAACTCCACAACTAGAGACTCCACAGCCAGAGACTCCACAGCTAGAGACTGCACAACTAGACTCCGCAACTTGAAACTCCACAGCTAGAAACTCCACAACTAGAAACTCCACAACCAGAGACTCCAAAACCAGAGACTGCACAACTAGAGACTCCGCAACTAGAAACTCCACAGCTAGAAACTCCGCAACTAGAAACTCCACAACTAGAGACTTTGCAACTAGAAACTCGACAACTTAAAACTCTGCAACTAGAAAATCCGCAACTATAAACTCAAGTAGAAACTCCCCAACTAGAAACTTCGCAACTAGAAACTCCACAATTCGAAAATCCACAACTAGAAACTTCACAACTAGAAACTCCCCATCAAGAAGCTCCACAATTAGAAACTCCACAACTAAAAACTCCACAACTAGAAACTCCACAACTAGAAACTCCACAACTTGAAACTCCGCAACTAGAAACTCTGCAACTAGAAACTCCACAACTAGAAAACTCCGAAACTAGAAACCCTGCAACTAGAAACTCCACAGCTAGAAACTCCACAACTAGAAACTCCACAAGTAGACACTCCACAACTAGAAACTCCAGAACTAGAGCTCCACAACTCAACTAAAAGCTCCACAACTAGAAACTCCACAACTAGAAACTCCACAACTAGAAACTCCGTAACTAGAAACCCGAAAACTAGAAACTCCACAACTAGAAACTCCACACCTATAAATTCCACAACTTTAAACTCCACAACTAAAAGTCCACAACTAGAAACTCCACAACTAGAAACTCTGCAACTAGAAACTCCGCAAGTAGAATCTCCACAGTTAGAAATTCCACAACTATAAACTCCACAACCAGAAACTCCACAACTAGAGACTCCAAAACTAGAGACTGCACAATTACAGACTCCGCAACTCGATACTCCAAAACTAGGAACTCTGCAACTAGACAATCTACAACTACAAACTCGAAAACTAAAAACAACAAATAGAAACTCCACAACTAGAAACTCAACAAGTAGACACTCCACAACTAGAAAGTCCACAACTAGAGACTCCACAACTAAAAAATCCACAACTAGAAACTCCGCAACTAGAAACTCTGCAACTAGAAACTCCACAGCTAGAAACTCTACAACTTGAGACTTCGCAACTAAAGAACTCGGCAACTACAAACTCAACAACTAGAAACTCCACAACTAGAAACACCGCAACTAAAAACTCTGCAAGCAGAAATTCCACAGCTAGAAAATCCACAACTAGAAACTCTGCAACTAGAAACTCCGCAAATAGAAACTCCACAGATAGAAAATCAACAACAAGAAACTCCACAACTAGAGACTCCACAACTAAAACTGCACAACTAGAAACTCCGCAACTAGAAACTCCGCAACTAGAAACTCCGCAACTAGAAACTCCACAGCTAGAAACTCTACAACTTGAGACTTCGCAACTAAAGAACTCGGCAACTAGAAACTCAAAATCTAGAAACTCCACAACTAGAAACACCGCAACTAAAAACTCTGCAACCAGAAATTCCACAGCTAGAAAATCCACAACTAGAAACTCTGCAGCTAGAAACTCCGCAAATAGAAACTCCACAGCTAGAAAATTGACAACTAGAAACTCCACAACTAGAAACTCCACAACTTGAAAGTCCACAACTAGATACTCCACAACTACAAACTCCACAACTAGAAACTCCACAACGAGAAACTCAACAACTTGAAGCTCCACAACTAGAAACTTCGCAACTAGAAACTCCACAACTAGAAAACTCCGGAACTAGAAACTCTGCAACTAGAAACTCCGCAACTAGAAACTCCACAACTAGAAACTCCACAGCCAGAGACTCCACAGCTAGAGACTCCACAGCTAGAGACTGCACAACTAGAGACTCCGCAACTTGAAACTCCACAGCTAGAAACTCCACAACCAGAGACTCCAAAACCAGAGACTGCCCAACTAGAGACTCTGCAACTAGAAACTCCACAGCTAGAAACTCCGCAACTAGAAACTCCACAACTAGAGACTCCGCAACTAGAAACTCGACAACTTAAAACTCTGCAACTAGAAAATCCGCAACTATGAACTCAAGTAGAAACTCCCCAACTAGAAACTTCGCAACTAGAAACTCCACAACTCGAAAATCCACAACTAGAAACTTCACAACTAGAAACTCACCATCAAGAAGCTCCACAATTAGAAACTCCACAACTAAAAACTCCACAACTAGAAACTCCACAACTAGAAACTCCACAACTTGAAACTCCGCAACTAGAAACTCCGCAACTAGAAACTCCACAACTAGAAAACTCCGAAACTAGAAACCCTGCAACTAGAAACTCCACAGCTAGAAACTCCACAACAAGAAACTCCACAAGTAGACACTCCAAAACTAGAAACTCCACAACTAGAGCTCCACAACTCAACTAAAAGCTCCACAACTAGAAACTCCACAACTAGAAACTTCGTAACTAGAAACCCGAAAACTAGAAACTCCACAACTAGAAACTCCACACCTATAAATTCCACAACTTTAAACTCCACAACTAAAACTCCACAACTAGAAACTCCACAACTAGAAACTCTGCAACTAGAAACTCCGCAAGTAGAATCTCCACAGTTAGAAATTCCACAACTATAAACTCCACAACCAGAAACTCCACAACTAGAGACTCCAAAACTAGAGACTGCACAATTAGAGACTCCGCAACTAGATACTCCAAAACTAGGAACTCTGCAACTAGAAAATCTACAACTACAAACTCGAAAACTAAAAACAACAAATAGAAACTCCACAACTAGAAACTCAACAAGTACACACTCCACAACTAGAAAGTCCACAAGTAGAGACTCCACAACTAAAAAATCCACAACTAGAAACTCCGCAACTAGAAACTCCGCAACTAGAAACTCCACAGCCAGAAACTCTACAACTTGAGACTTCGCAACTAAAGAACTCGGCAACTACAAACTCAACAACTAGAAACTCCACACTTAGAAACACCGCAACTAAAAACTCTGCAAGCGGAAATTCCACAGCTAGAAAATCCACAACTAGAAACTCTGCAACTAGAAACTCCGCAAATAGAAACACCACAGATAGAAAATCAACAAGAAACTCCACAACTAGAGACTCCACAACTAAAACTGCACAACTAAAAACTCCGCAACTAGAAACTCCGCAACTAGAAACTCCGCAACTAGAAACTCCACAGCTAGAAACTCTACAACTTGAGACTTCGCAACTGAAGAACTCGGCAACTAGAAACTCAACAACTAGAAACTCCACAACTAGAAACACCGCAACTTAAAACTCTGCAACCAGAAATTCCACAGCTAGAAAATCCACAACTAGAAACTCTGCAGCTAGAAACTCCGCAAATAGAAACTCCACAGCTAGAAAATTAACAACTAGAAACTCCACAACTAGAAACTCCACAACTTGAAAGTCCACAACTATATACTCCACAACTACAAAATCCACAACTAGAAACTCCACAACGAGAAACTCCACAACTTGAAGCTCCACAACTAGAAACTCCGCAACTAGAAACTCCACAACTAGAAAACTCCGGAACTAGAAACTCTGCAACTAGAAACTCCGCAACTAGAAACTCCACAACTAGAAACCCCACAGCTAGAAACTCCACGACTTGAGATTTCGCAACTAGAAACTCGGCAACTAGAAACTCTACTACAAGAAACTCAACAACTAGAAACTCCACAACTAGAAACTCCACAACTTTAAACCCAACAAATAGATTCTCCACAACTACAGACTCCAGAACTAGAAACTCCACAACCAGAAACTCCACAACTAAAAACTCCGCAACTAGAAACTCCACAGCTAGAAAGTCCACAACTAGAAACTCCACAACTTGAAACTCCGCAACTAGAAACTCCGCCACTAGAATCTCCACAACTAGAAAACTCCGCTACTAGAAACTCTGCAACTAGAAACTCCGCGACGAAAAACTCCACAGCTAGAAACTCCACAACTCGAAACTCCCCAACTAGAGACTCCACAACTAGAAACTCCACAACTAGAGACCCCACAACTAGAGACTCCTCAACTAAAACTCCACAACTAGAAACTCCGCAACTAGAAACTCCGCAACTAGAAACTTCACAGCTAGAAACTCCACAACTTGAGACTTCGCAACTAAAGAACTCGGCAACTAGAAATTCAAACACTAGAAACTCCACAACTAGAAACTCCACAACTAGAAACTCCACAACTACTGGCTCCGTAACTAGAAACTCCACAAACAGAAACTCCGCCACTAGAAACTCACTCCGCCACTAGAGACTCCACAACTTGAAATTCCACAACTAGAAACTCCACAACTAGAAACTCCACAACTAGAAATTCCACAACTAGAGACTCAACAACTAGAGACTCCTCAACTAAAAGCTCCACAACTAGAAACTCCGTAACTAGAAATTCCACAACTAGAAACTCCACAACTACAGACTCCGCAACTAGAAAACTCCGCAACTAGAAACTCCACAACTAGAAACTCCGCAACTAGAAACTCCGCAACTAGAAACTCTGCAACTAGAAACTCCGCAACTAGAAACTCCACAGCTAGAAACTCCACAACTTGAAACACCAAAACTAGATACTCCACAACTACAAATTCCACAACTAGAAACTCCGCCACTAGAAGCTCCGCAACTAGAAACTCCGCAGATAGAAACTCCACGACTTGAGACTTCGCAACTAGAAACTCGGCAACTAGAAACTCAACAACTAGAAACTCCACAACTAGAAACTCCACAGCCAAAAACTCCATAACTTGAAACCCAACAAATAGCTACTCCACAACTACAGACTCCGCGACTAGAAACTCCACAACTAGAAACTCCACAACTAGAAACTCCACAAGTAGACACTCCACAACTAGAAACTCCACAACTAGAGACCCCACAACAAGAGACTCCTCAACTAAAAACTCCACAACTAGAAACTCCGCAACTAGAAACTCCGCAACTAGAAACTTCACAGCTAGAAACTCCACAACTTGAGACTTCGCAACTAAAGAACTCGGCAACTAGAAATTCAAACACTAGAAACTCCACAACTAGAAACTCCACAACTAGAAACTCCACAACTACTGGCTCCGCAACTAGAAACTCCACAAACAGAAACTCCGCAACTAGAAACTCATTCCGCCACTAGAGACTCCACAACTTGAAATTCCACAACTAGAAACTCCACAACTAGAAACTCCACAACTAGAAATTCCACAACTAGAGACTCAACAACTAGAGACTCCTCAACTAAAAGCTCCACAACTAGAAACTCCGTAACTAGAAATTCCACAACTAGAAACTCCACAACTACAGACTCCGCAACTAGAAAACTCCGCAACTAGAAACTCCACAACTAGAAACTCCACAACTTGAAAGCCCACAACTAGATACTCCACAACTACAAACTCCACAACTAGAAACTCCACAACTAGAAACTCCACATCTTGAAGCTCCGCAACTAGAAACTCCGCAACTAGAAACTCCACAACTAGAAACTCCGCCACTAGAAATTCCACAACTTGAAACACCACAGCTATATACTCCACAACTACAAATTCCACAACTAGAAACTCCACAACTAGAAACTCCACAACTTGGAACTCCGCAACTAGAAACTCCGCCACTAGAATCTCCACAACTAGAAAACTCCGCAACTAGAAACTCTGCATCTAGAAACTCCGCAACTAGAAACTCCACAGCTAGAAACACCACAAATGGAAACTCCACAAGTAGATACTCCACAACTAGAAACTGCACAACTACGAACCCCACAACTACGAACCCCACAACTAGAAACTCCACAAATAGAAACTCAACAACTTGAGACTTCGCAACTGGAAACTTCACAACTAGAAACTCTACAACTAGAGACTCCACAACTAGAAACTCGAAAACTAGAAACTCAACAACTACAAACCTCACAACTAGAAACTCCACAACTAGAAACTCCGCAACTAGAAACTCTGCAACAAGAAACTCAGCGAATAGAAACTCCACAACTAGAAACTCCATCACTAAAAACTCCACAGCCAGAGACTCCACAGCTAGAGACTGCACAACTAGAGACTCCGCAACTTGAAACTCCACAGCTAGAAACTCCACAACTAGAAACTCCACAACCAGAGACTCCAAAACCACAGACTGCACAACTAGAGACTCCGCAACTAGAAACTCCACAGCTAGAAACTGCGCAACTAGAAACTCCACAACTAGAAACTTCGCAACTAGAAACTCCACAACTCGAAAATCCACAACTAGAAACTTCACAACTAGAAACTCCCCATCAAGAAGCTCCACAATTAGAAACTCCACAACTAAAAACTCCACAACTAGAAACTCCACAACTAGAAACTCCACAACTTGAAACTCCGCAACTAGAAACTCCGCAACTAGAAACTCCACAACTAGAAAACTCCGAAACTGGAAACCCTGCAACTAGAAACTCCACAGCTAGAAACTCCACAACTAGAAACTCCGCAACTAGAAACTCCGCAACTAGAAACTCCACAACTAGAAAACTCCGAAACTAGAAACCCTGCAACTTGAAATTCCACAACTAGAAACTCCACAACTAGAAACTCCACAACTAGAAATTCCACAACTTGAAACACCAAAATTAGATACTCCACAACTACAAATTCCACAACTAGAAACTCCGCCACTAGAAACTCCGCAACTAGAAACTCCGCAGCTAGAAACTCCACGACTTGAGACTTCGCAACTAGAAACTCGGCAACTAGAAACTCAACAACTAGAAACTCCACAACTAGAAACTCCGCAGCCAAAAACTCCATAACTTGAAACCCAACAAATAGCTACTCCACAACTACAGACTCCACGACTAGAAACTCCACAACTAGAAACTCCACAACTAGAAACTCCACAAGTAGACACTCCACAACTAGAAACTCCACAACTTGAGACCCCACAACTAGAGACTCTTCAACTAAAAACTCCACAACTAGAAACTCCGCAACTAGAAACTCCGCAACTAGAAACTTCACAGCTAGAAACTCCACAACTTGAGACTTCGCAACTAAAGAACTCGGCAACTGGAAATTCAAACACTAGAAACTCCACAACTAGAAACTCCACAACTAGAAACTCCACAACTACTGGCTCCGCAACTAGAAACTCCACAAACAGAAACTCCGCAACTAGAAACTCACTCCGCCACTAGAGACTCCACAACTTGAAATTCCACAACTAGAAACTCCGCAACTAGAAACTCCACAGCTAGAAACTGCGCAACTAGAAACTCCACAACTAGAAACTTCGCAACTAGAAACTCCACAACTCGAAAATCCACAACTAGAAACTTCACAACTAGAAACTCCCCATCAAGAAGCTCCACAATTAGAAACTCCACAACTAAAAACTCCACAACTAGAAACTCCACAACTAGAAACTCCACAACTTGAAACTCCGCAACTAGAAACTCCGCAACTAGAAACTCCACAACTAGAAAACTCCGAAACTGGAAACCCTGCAACTAGAAACTCCACAGCTAGAAACTCCACAACTAGAAACTCCGCAACTAGAAACTCCGCAACTAGAAACTCCACAACTAGAAAACTCCGAAACTAGAAACCCTGCAACTTGAAATTCCACAACTAGAAACTCCACAACTAGAAACTCCACAACTAGAAATTCCACAACTTGAAACACCAAAATTAGATACTCCACAACTACAAATTCCACAACTAGAAACTCCGCCACTAGAAACTCCGCAACTAGAAACTCCGCAGCTAGAAACTCCACGACTTGAGACTTCGCAACTAGAAACTCGGCAACTAGAAACTCAACAACTAGAATCTCCACAACTAGAAACTCCGCAGCCAAAAACTCCATAACTTGAAACCCAACAAATAGGTACTCCACAACTACAGACTCCACGACTAGAAACTCCACAACTAGAAACTCCACAACTAGAAACTCCACAAGTAGACACTCCACAACTAGAAACTCCACAACTTGAGACCCCACAACTAGAGACTCCTCAACTAAAAACTCCACAACTAGAAACTCCGCAACTAGAAACTCCGCAACTAGAAACTTCACAGCTAGAAACTCCACAACTTGAGACTTCGCAACTAAAGAACTCGGCAACTGGAAATTCAAACACTAGAAACTCCACAACTACTGGCTCCGCAACTAGAAACTCCACAAACAGAAACTCCGCAACTATAAATTCCACAACTAGAGACTCAACAACTAGAGACTCCTCAACTAAAAGCTCCACAACTAGAAACTCCGTAACTAGAAATTCCACAACTAGAAACTCCACAACTACAGACTCCGCAACTAGAAAACTCCGCAACAAGAAACTCCACAACTAGAAACTCCACAACTTGAAAGCCCACAACTAGATACTCCACAACTACAAACTCCGCAAGTAGAAACTCCACAACTATAAACTCCACAACTTGAAGCTCCGCAACTAGAAACTCCGCAACTAGAAACTCCACAACTAGAAAACTCCGCAACTAGAAACTCTACAACTAGAAACTCCGCCACTAGAAATTCCACAACTTGAAACACCACAGCTATATACTCCACAACTACAAATTCCACAACTAGAAACTCCACAACTAGAAACTCCACAACTTGGAACTACGCAACTAGAAACTCCGCCACTAGAATCTCCACAACTAGAAAACTCCGCAACTAGAAACTCTTCATCTAGAAACTCCGCAACTAGAAACTCCACAGCTAGAAACACCACAAATGGAAACTCCACAAGTAGATACTCCACAACTAGAAACTGCACAACTACGAACCCCACAACTACGAACTCCACAACTAGAAACTCCACAACTAGAAACTCAACAACTTGAGACTTCGCAACTGGAAACTTCACAACTAGAAACTCCACAACTAGAGACTCCACAACTAGAAACTCGAAAACTAGAAACTCAACAACTACAAACCTCACAACTAGAAACTCCACAACTAGAAACTCCGCAACTAGAAACTCCACAGCCAGAAAATCCACAACTAGAAACTCCGAAACAAGAAACTCAGCAAATAGAAACTCCACAACTAGAAACTCCACAACTAGAAACTCCACAGCCAGAGACTCCACAGCTAGAGACTGCCCAACTAGAGACTCCGAAACTTGAAACTCCACAGCTAGAAACTCCACAACTAGAAACTCAACAACTACTGGCTCCGCAACTAGAAACTCCACAAACAGAAACTCCGCAACTAGAAACTCACTCCGCCACTAGAGACTCCACAACTTGAAATTCCACAACTAGAAACTCCACAACTAGAAACTCCACAACTACAAATTCCACAACTAGAGACTCAACAACTAGAGACTCCTCAACTAAAAGCTCCACAACTAGAAACTCCGTAACTAGAAATTCCACAACTAGAAACTCCACAACTACAGACTCCGCAACTAGAAAACTCCGCAACAAGAAACTCCACAACTAGAAACTCCACAACTTGAAAGCCCACAACTAGATACTCCACAACTACAAACTCCGCAACTAGAAACTCCACAACTATAAACTCCACAACTTGAAGCTCCGCAACTAGAAACTCCGCAACTAGAAACTCCACAACTAGAAAACTCCGCAACTAGAAACTCTACAACTAGAAACTCCGCCACTAGAAATTCCACAACTTGAAACACCACAGCTATATACTCCACAACTACAAATTCCACAACTAGAAACTCCACAACTAGAAACTCCACAACTTGGAACTACGCAACTAGAAACTCCGCCACTAGAATCTCCACAACTAGAAAACTCCGCAACTAGAAACTCTTCATCTAGAAACTCCGCAACTAGAAACTCCACAGCTAGAAACACCACAAATGGAAACTCCACAAGTAGATACTCCACAACTAGAAACTGCACAACTACGAACCCCACAACTACGAACTCCACAACTAGAAACTCCACAACTAGAAACTCAACAACTTGAGACTTCGCAACTGGAAACTTCACAACTAGAAACTCCACAACTAGAGACTCCACAACTAGAAACTCGAAAACTAGAAACTCAACAACTACAAACCTCACAACTAGAAACTCCACAACTAGAAACTCCGCAACTAGAAACTCCACAGCCAGAAAATCCACAACTAGAAACTCCGCAACAAGAAACTCAGCAAATAGAAACTCCACAGCTAGAAACTCCACAACTAGAAACTCCACAACCAGAGACTCCAAAACCAGAGACTGCACAACTAGAGACTCCGCAACTAGAAACTCCACAGCTAGAAACTCCGCAACTAGAAACTCCACAACTAGAGACTTTGCAACTAGAAACTCGACAACTTAAAACTCTGCAACTAGAAAATCCGCAACTATAAACTCAAGTAGAAACTCCCCAACTAGAAACTTCGCAACTAGAAACTCCACAACTCGAAAATCCACAACTAGAAACTTCACAACTAGAAACTCCCCATCAAGAAGCTCCACAATTAGAAACTCCACAACTAAAAACTCCACAACTAGAAACTCCACAACTAGAAACTCCACAACTTGAAACTCCGCAACTAGAAACTCCGCAACTAGAAACTCCACAACTAGAAAACTCCGAAACTAGAAACCCTGCAACTAGAAACTCCACAGCTAGAAACTCCACAACTAGAAACTCCGCAACTAGAAACTCCGCAACTAGAAACTCCACAACTAGAAAACTCCGAAACTAGAAACCTTGCAACTTGAAATTCCACAACTAGAAACTCCACAACTAGAAACTCCACAACTAGAAATTCCACAACTAGAGACTCAACAACTAGAGACTCCTCAACTAAAAGCTCCACAACTAGAAACTCCGTAACTAGAAATTCCACAACTAGAAACTCCACAACTACAGACTCCGCAACTAGAAACTCTGCAACTAGAAACTCCGCAACTAGAAACTCCACAGCTAGAAACTCCACAACTTGAAACACCAAAACTAGATACTCCACAACTACAAATTCCACAACTAGAAACTCCGCCACTAGAAACTCCGCAACTAGAAACTCCGCAGCTAGAAACTCCACGACTTGAGACTTCGCAACTAGAAACTCGGCAACTAGAAACTCAACAACTAGAAACTCCACAACTAGAAACTCCGCAGCCAAAAACTCCATAACTTGAAACCCAACAAATAGCTACTCCACAACTACAGACTCCACGACTACAAACTCCACAACTAGAAACTCCACAACTAGAAACTCCACAAGTAGACACTCCACAACTAGAAACTCCACCACCAGAGACTCTAAAAACCAGAGACTGCACAACTAGAGACTCCGCAACTAGAAACTCCACAGCTAGAAACTCCGCAACTAGAAACTCCACAACTAGAGACTTTGCAACTAGAAACTCGACAACTTAAAACTCTGCAACTAGAAAATCCGCAACTATAAACTCAAGTAGAAACTCCCCAACTAGAAACTTCGCAACTAGAAACTCCACAACTCGAAAATCCACAACTAGAAACTTCACAACTAGAAACTCCCCATCAAGAAGCTCCACAATTAGAAACTCCACAACTAAAAACTCCACAACTAGAAACTCCGCAACTAGAAACTCCACAACTAGAAAACTCCGAAACTAGAAACCCTGCAACTAGAAACTCCACAGCTAGAAACTCCACAACTAGAAACTCCGCAACTAGAAACTCCGCAACTAGAAACTCCACAACTAGAAAACTCCGAAACTAGAAACCTTGCAACTTGAAATTCCACAACTAGAAACTCCACAACTAGAAACTCCACAACTAGAAATTCCACAACTAGAGACTCAACAACTAGAGACTCCTCAACTAAAAGCTCCACAACTAGAAACTCCGTAACTAGAAATTCCACAACTAGAAACTCCACAACTACAGACTCCGCAACTAGAAAACTCCGCAACTAGAAACTCCACAACTAGAAACTCCTCAACTAGAAACTCTGCAACTAGAAACTCCGCAACTAGAAACTCCACAGCTAGAAACTCCACAACTTGAAACACCAAAACTAGATACTCCACAACTACAAATTCCACAACTATAAACTCCACCACTAGAAGCTCCGCAACTAGAAACTCCGCAGCTAGAAACTCCACGACTTGAGACTTCGCAACTAGAAACTCGGCAACTAGAAACTCAACAACTAGAAACTCCACAACTAGAAACTCCACAGCCAAAAACTCCATAACTTGAAACCCAACAAATAGCTACTCCACAACTACAGACTCCACGACTAGATAGTCCACAACTAGAAACTCCACAACTAGAAACTCCACAAGTAGACACTCCACAACTAGAAACTCCACAACTAGAGACCCCACAACTAGAGACTCCTCAACTAAAACTCCACAACTAGAAACTCCGCAACTAGAAACTCCGCAACTAGAAACTTCACAGCTAGAAACTCCACAACTTGAGACTTCGCAACTAAAGAACTCGGCAACTAGAAATTCAAACACTAGAAACTCCACAACTAGAAACTCCACAACTACTGGCTCCGCAACTAGAAACTCCACAAACAGAAACTCCGCAACTAGAAACTCACTCCGGCACTAGAGGCTCCACAACTTGAAATTCCACAACTAGAAACTCCACAACTAGAAACTCCACAACTAGAAATTCCACAACTAGAGACTCAACAACTACAGACTCCTCAACTAAAAGCTCCACAACTAGAAACTCCGTAACTAGAAATTCCACAACTAGAAACTCCACAACTACAGACTCCGCAACTAGAAAACTCCGCAACTAGAAACTCCACAACTAGAAACTCCACAACTTGAAAGCCCACAACTAGATACTCCACAACTACAAACTCCACAACTAGAAACTCCACAACTAGAAACTCCACAACTTGAAGCTCCGCAACTAGAAACTCCGCAACTAGAAACTCCACAACTAGAAAACTCCGCAACTAGAAACTCTACAACTAGAAACTCCGCCACTAGAAATTCCACAACTTGAAACACCACAGCTATATACTCCACAACTACAAATTCCACAACTAGAAACTCCACAACTTGGAACTCCGCAACTAGAAACTCCACCACTAGAATCTCCACAACTAGAAAACTCCGCAACTAGAAACTCTGCATCTAGAAACTCCGCAACTAGAAACTCCACAGCTAGAAACACCACAAATGGAAACTCCACAAGTAGATACTCCGCAACTAGAAACTGCACAACTACGAACCCCACAACTACGAACCCCACAACTAGAAACTCCACAACTAGAAACTCAACAACTTGAGACTTCGCAACTGGATACTTCACAACTAGAAACTCCACAACTAGAGACTCCACAACTAGAAACTCGAAAACTAGAAACTCAACAACTACAAACCTCACAACTAGAAACTCCACAACTAGAAACTCCGCAACTAGAAACTCCACAGCCAGAAAATCCACAACTAGAAACTCCACAACAAGAAACTCAGCAAATAGAAACTCCACAACTAGAAACTCCACAACTAGAAACTCCACAGCCAGAGACTCCACAGCTAGAGACTGCCCAACTAGAGACTCCGAAACTTGAAACTCCACAGCTAGAAACTCCACAACTAGAAACTCAACAACTACTGGCTCCGCAACTAGAAACTCCACAAACAGAAACTCCGCAACTAGAAACTCACTCCGCCACTAGAGACTCCACAACTTGAAATTCCACAACTAGAAACTCCACAACTAGAAACTCCACAACTACAAATTCCACAAGTAGAGACTCAACAACTAGAGACTCCTCAACTAAAAGCTCCACAACTACAAACTCCACAACTAGAAAACTCCGCAACTAGAAACTCTGCAACTAGAAACTCCGCCACTAGAAACTCCACAACTTGAAACACCACAACTATATATTCCACAACTACAAATTCCACAACTAGAAGCTCCGCAACTAGAAACTCCGCAAATAGAAGCTCCGCAACTAGAAACTCTACAGCTAAAAACTCCACGACTTGAGACTTCGCAACTAGATACTTGGCAACTAGAAACTCAACTACTAGAAAATCCACAACTAGAAACTCCACAACTAGAAACTCCACAACTTGAAACCCAACAAATAGATACTCCACAACTACGAACTCCCCAACTGGAAACTCCGCAACTAGAAACTCCACAGCTAGACAATCCACAACTAGAAACTCCACAACGAGGAACTCCACGACTTGAAACTCCGCAACTAGAAACTCCACAACTACGAACCCCACAACTTCGAACCCCACAACTAGAAACTCCACAACTAGAGACTCTACAACTAGAAGCTCGACAACTAGAAACTCCACAACTACGAACCTCACAACTAGAAACTCAACAACTAGAAACTCCCAAACTAGAAACTCCACAGCCAGGAACTCCACAACTAGAAACTCCACAACTAGAAACTCCGCAACAAGAAACCCTGCAACTAGAAACTCCGCAACTAGAATCTCCACAGTTAGAAATTCCACAACTAAAAACTCCACAACCAGAAACTCCACAACTAGAGACTCCAAAACTGGAGACTGCACAATTCGAGACTCCGCAACTAGATACTCCAAAACTAGGAACTCTGCAACTAGAAAATCTACAACTACAAATTCGAAAACTAAAAACTACAAATAGAAACTCCACAACTAGAAACTCCACAAGTAGACACTCCACAACTTGAAACTCCACAACTAGAGACTCCACAACTAAAAAATCCACAACTAGAAACTCCGCAACAAAAACACCGCAACTAAAAACTCTGCAAGGAGAAATTCCACAGCTAGAAAATCCACAACTAGAAACTCTGCAACTAGAAACTCGGCAACTGGAAACTCAACTACTAGAAACTCAACAACTAGAAACTCCACAACTAGAAACTCCACAACTTGAAACCCAACAAATAGATACTCCACAACTACAGACTCCAGAACTAGAAACTCCACAACCAGAAACTCCGCTACTAAAAACTCCGCAACTAGAAACTCCACAGCCAGAAAATCCACAACTAGAAACTCCACAACTTGAAACTCCGCAACTAGAAACTCCGCCACTAGAAACTCCGCTACTAGAAACTCTGCAACTAGAAACTCCGCAACGAAAAACTCCACAGCTAGAAACTCCACAACTGGAAACTCCCTAACTAGAGACTTCACAACTAGAAACTCCACAACTACGAACTCCACAACTACGAACCCCACAACTAGAAACTCCGCAACTAGAAACTCCACAGCTAGAAAATCCACAACTAGAAACTCCACAATTAGAAAACACCGGAACGAGAAACTCTGCAACTAGAAACTCCGCAACTAGAGACTCCACAACTTGAAACACCACAACTATATATTCCACAACTACAAAATCCACAACTAGAAACTCCGCAACTAGAAACTCCGCAACTAGAAACTCCACAGCTAGAAACTCCACGACTTGAGATTTCGCAACTAAAAACTCGGCAACTGGAAACTCAACTACTAGAAACTCAACAACTAGAAACTCAACAACTAGAAACTCCAAAACTAGAAACTCCAGAAGTAGACACTCCACAACTAGAAACTCCACAACTAGAGACTCCACAACTAGAGACTCTACAGCTAAAAACTCCACAACTAGAAACTCCGCAACTAGAAACTCAACAACTAGAAATTCCACAGCTAGAAACTCCACAACTTGAGACTTCGCAACTAAAGAACTCGGCGACTAGAAACTCAACAACTAGAAACTCCACAACTAGAAACTCCGCAACTAGAAACTCCGCAACTAGAAACTCTGGAACTAGAAACTCCGAAACTAGAAACTCCACAGCTAGAAACTCCACAACTTGAAACACCAAAACTAGATACTCCACAACTACAAATTCCACAACTAGAAACTCCGCCACTTGAAGCTCCGAAACTAGAAACTCCGCAGCTAGAAACTCCACGAATTGAGACTTCGCAACTAGAAACTCGGCAACTAGAAACTCAACAACTAGAAACTCCACAACTAGAAACTCCACAGCCAGAAACTCCATAACTTGAAACCCAACAAATAGCTACAACACAACTACAGACTCCACGACTAGAAACTCCACAACTAGAAACTCCACAACTAGAAACTCCACTAGTAGACACTCCACAACTAGAAACTCCACAACTAGAGACTCCACAACTAGAGACTCCTTAACTAAAAACTCCACAACTAGAAACTCCACAACTAGAAACTCCACAACTACTGGCTCCGCAACTAGAAACTCCACAACCAGAAACTCCGCAACTAGAAACTCACTCCGCCACTAGAGACTCCACAACTTGAAATTCCACAACTAGAAACTCCACAACTAGAAACTCCACAACTAGAAACTCCACAGCTAGAAACTCCACAACTTGAAACACCAAAACTAGATACTCCACAACTACAAATTCCACAACTAGAAACTCCGCCACTAGAAGCTCCGCAACTAGAAACTCCGCAACTAAAGAACTTCACAACTTGAAGCTCCACAACTAGAAACTCCGCAACTAGAAACTCCACAACTAGAAAACTCCGCAACTAGAAACTCTGCAACTAGAAACTCCGCCACTAGAAACTCCACAACTTGAAACACCACAACTATATATTCCACAACTACAAATTCCACAACTAGAAGCTCCGCAACTAGAAACTCCGCAAATAGAAGCTCCGCAACTAGAAACTCCACAGCTAAAAACTCCACGACTTGAGACTTCGCAACTAGATACTTGGCAACTAGAAACTCAACTACTAGAAAATCCACAACTAGAAACTCCACAACTAGAAACTCCACAACTTGAAACCCAACAAATAGATACTCCACAACTACGAACCCCACAACTAGAAACTCCGCAACTAGAAACTCCACAGCTAGAAAATCCACAACTAGAAACTCCACAATTAGAAAACACCGGAACGAGAAACTCTGCAACTAGAAACTCCGCAACTAGAGACTCCACAACTTGAAACACCACAACTATATATTCCACAACTACAAAATCCACAACTAGAAACTCCGCAACTAGAAACTCCGCAACTAGAAACTCCACAGCTAGAAACTCCACGACTTGAGATTTCGCAACTAAAAACTCGGCAACTGGAAACTCAACTACTAGAAACTCAACAACTAGAAACTCAACAACTAGAAACTCCAAAACTAGAAACTCCAGAAGTAGACACTCCACAACTAGAAACTCCACAACTAGAGACTCCACAACTAGAGACTCTACAGCTAAAAACTCCACAACTAGAAACTCCGCAACTAGAAACTCAACAACTAGAAATTCCACAGCTAGAAACTCCACAACTTGAGACTTCGCAACTAAAGAACTCGGCGACTAGAAACTCAACAACTAGAAACTCCACAACTAGAAACTCCGCAACTAGAAACTCCGCAACTAGAAACTCTGGAACTAGAAACTCCGAAACTAGAAACTCCACAGCTAGAAACTCCACAACTTGAAACACCAAAACTAGATACTCCACAACTACAAATTCCACAACTAGAAACTCCGCCACTTGAAGCTCCGAAACTAGAAACTCCGCAGCTAGAAACTCCACGAATTGAGACTTCGCAACTAGAAACTCGGCAACTAGAAACTCAACAACTAGAAACTCCACAACTAGAAACTCCACAGCCAGAAACTCCATAACTTGAAACCCAACAAATAGCTACAACACAACTACAGACTCCACGACTAGAAACTCCACAACTAGAAACTCCACAACTAGAAACTCCACTAGTAGACACTCCACAACTAGAAACTCCACAACTAGAGACTCCACAACTAGAGACTCCTTAACTAAAAACTCCACAACTAGAAACTCCACAACTAGAAACTCCACAACTACTGGCTCCGCAACTAGAAACTCCACAACCAGAAACTCCGCAACTAGAAACTCACTCCGCCACTAGAGACTCCACAACTTGAAATTCCACAACTAGAAACTCCACAACTAGAAACTCCACAACTAGAAACTCCACAGCTAGAAACTCCACAACTTGAAACACCAAAACTAGATACTCCACAACTACAAATTCCACAACTAGAAACTCCGCCACTAGAAGCTCCGCAACTAGAAACTCCGCAACTAAAGAACTTCACAACTTGAAGCTCCACAACTAGAAACTCCGCAACTAGAAACTCCACAACTAGAAAACTCCGCAACTAGAAACTCTGCAACTAGAAACTCCGCCACTAGAAACTCCACAACTTGAAACACCACAACTATATATTCCACAACTACAAATTCCACAACTAGAAGCTCCGCAACTAGAAACTCCGCAAATAGAAGCTCCGCAACTAGAAACTCCACAGCTAAAAACTCCACGACTTGAGACTTCGCAACTAGATACTTGGCAACTAGAAACTCAACTACTAGAAAATCCACAACTAGAAACTCCACAACTAGAAACTCCACAACTTGAAACCCAACAAATAGATACTCCACAACTACAAACTCCCCAACTGGAAACTCCGCAACTAGAAACTCCACAGCTAGACAATCCACAACTAGAAACTCCACAACGAGAAACTCCACGACTTGAAACTCCGCAACTAGAAACTCCACAACTACGAACCCCACAACTTCGAACCCCACAACTAGAAACTCCACAACTAGAGACTCCACAACTAGAAGCTCGACAACTAGAAACTCCACAACTACGAACCTCACAACTAGAAACTCCACAACTAGAAACTCCCAAACTAGAAACTCCACAGCCAGAAACTCCACAACTAGAAACTCCACAACTAGAAACTCCGCAACAAGAAACCCTGCAACTAGAAACTCCGCAACTAGAATCTCCACAGTTAGAAATTCCACAACTAAAAACTCCACAACCAGAAACTCCACAACTAGAGACTCCAAAACTAGAGACTGCACAATTAGAGACTCCGCAACTAGATACTCCAAAACTAGGAACTCTGCAACTAGAAAATCTACAACTACAAATTCGAAAACTAAAAACTACAAATAGAAACTCCACAACTAGAAACTCCACAAGTAGACACTCCACAACTTGAAACTCCACAACTAGAGACTCCACAACTAAAAAATCCACAACTAGAAACTCCGCAACAAAAACACCGCAACTAAAAACTCTGCAAGGAGAAATTCCACAGCTAGAAAATCCACAACTAGAAACTCTGCAACTAGAAACTCGGCAACTGGAAACTCAACTACTAGAAACTCAACAACTAGAAACTCCACAACTAGAAACTCCACAACTTGAAACCCAACAAATAGATACTCCACAACTACAGACTCCAGAACTAGAAACTCCACAACCAGAAACTCCGCTACTAAAAACTCCGCAACTAGAAACTCCACAGCCAGAAAATCCACAACTAGAAACTCCACAACTTGAAACTCCGCAACTAGAAACTCCGCCACTAGAATCTCCACAACTAGAAAACTCCGCTACTAGAAACTCTGCAACTAGAAACTCCGCAACGAAAAACTCCACAGCTAGAAACTCCACAACTGGAAACTCCCTAACTAGAGACTTCACAACTAGAAACTCCACAACTACGAACTCCACAACTACGAACCCCACAACTAGAAACTCCGCAACTAGAAACTCCACAGCTAGAAAATCCACAACTAGAAACTCCACAATTAGAAAACACCGGAACGAGAAACTCTGCAACTAGAAACTCCGCAACTAGAGACTCCACAACTTGAAACACCACAACTATATATTCCACAACTACAAAATCCACAACTAGAAACTCCGCAACTAGAAACTCCGCAACTAGAAACTCCACAGCTAGAAACTCCACGACTTGAGATTTCGCAACTAAAAACTCGGCAACTGGAAACTCAACTACTAGAAACTCAACAACTAGAAACTCAACAACTAGAAACTCCAAAACTAGAAACTCCAGAAGTAGACACTCCACAACTAGAAACTCCACAACTAGAGACTCCACAACTAGAGACTCTACAGCTAAAAACTCCACAACTAGAAACTCCGCAACTAGAAACTCAACAACTAGAAATTCCACAGCTAGAAACTCCACAACTTGAGACTTCGCAACTAAAGAACTCGGCGACTAGAAACTCAACAACTAGAAACTCCACAACTAGAAACTCCGCAACTAGAAACTCCGCAACTAGAAACTCTGGAACTAGAAACTCCGAAACTAGAAACTCCACAGCTAGAAACTCCACAACTTGAAACACCAAAACTAGATACTCCACAACTACAAATTCCACAACTAGAAACTCCGCCACTTGAAGCTCCGAAACTAGAAACTCCGCAGCTAGAAACTCCACGAATTGAGACTTCGCAACTAGAAACTCGGCAACTAGAAACTCAACAACTAGAAACTCCACAACTAGAAACTCCACAGCCAGAAACTCCATAACTTGAAACCCAACAAATAGCTACAACACAACTACAGACTCCACGACTAGAAACTCCACAACTAGAAACTCCACAACTAGAAACTCCACTAGTAGACACTCCACAACTAGAAACTCCACAACTAGAGACTCCACAACTAGAGACTCCTTAACTAAAAACTCCACAACTAGAAACTCCACAACTAGAAACTCCACAACTACTGGCTCCGCAACTAGAAACTCCACAACCAGAAACTCCGCAACTAGAAACTCACTCCGCCACTAGAGACTCCACAACTTGAAATTCCACAACTAGAAACTCCACAACTAGAAACTCCACAACTAGAAACTCCACAGCTAGAAACTCCACAACTTGAAACACCAAAACTAGATACTCCACAACTACAAATTCCACAACTAGAAACTCCGCCACCAGAAGCTCCGCAACTAGAAACTCCGCAACTAAAGAACTTCACAACTTGAAGCTCCACAACTAGAAACTCCGCAACTAGAAACTCCACAACTAGAAAACTCCGCAACTAGAAACTCTGCAACTAGAAACTCCGCCACTAGAAACTCCACAACTTGAAACACCACAACTATATATTCCACAACTACAAATTCCACAACTAGAAGCTCCGCAACTAGAAACTCCGCAAATAGAAGCTCCGCAACTAGAAACTCCACAGCTAAAAACTCCACGACTTGAGACTTCGCAACTAGATACTTGGCAACTAGAAACTCAACTACTAGTAAATCCACAACTAGAAACTCCACAACTAGAAACTCCACAACTTGAAACCCAACAAATAGATACTCCACAACTACAAACTCCCCAACTGGAAACTCCGCAACTAGAAACTCCACAGCTAGACAATCCACAACTAGAAACTCCACAACGAGAAACTCCACGACTTGAAACTCCGCAACTAGAAACTCCACAACTACGAACCCCACAACTTCGAACCCCACAACTAGAAACTCCACAACTAGAGACTCCACAACTAGAAGCTCGACAACTAGAAACTCCACAACTACGAACCTCACAACTAGAAACTCCACAACTAGAAACTCCCAAACTAGAAACTCCACAGCCAGAAACTCCACAACTAGAAACTCCACAACTAGAAACTCCGCAACAAGAAACCCTGCAACTAGAAACTCCCCAACTAGAATCTCCACAGTTAGAAATTCCACAACTAAAAACTCCACAACCAGAAACTCCACAACTAGAGACTCCAAAACTAGAGACTGCACAATTAGAGACTCCGCAACTAGATACTCCAAAACTAGGAACTCTGCAACTAGAAAATCTACAACTACAAATTCGAAAACTAAAAACTACAAATAGAAACTCCACAACTAGAAACTCCACAAGTAGACACTCCACAACTTGAAACTCCACAACTAGAGACTCCACAACTAAAAAATCCACAACTAGAAACTCCGCAACTGGAAACTCCACAACTAGAAACTCCACAGCTAGAAACTCTACAACTTGAGACTTCGCAACTAAAGAACTCGGCAACTAGAAACTCAACAACTAGAAACTCCACAACAAAAACACCGCAACTAAAAACTCTGCAAGGAGAAATTCCACAGCTAGAAAATCCACAACTAGAAACTCTGCAACTAGAAACTCCGCAATTAGAAACTCCACAGATAGAAACTCCGCAACTAGAAACTCCACAACTAGAAAACTCCGGAACTAGAAACTCTGCAACTAGAAACTCCGCAACTAGAAACTCCACAACTTGAAACACCACAACTATATACTCCACAACTACAAAATCCACAACTAGAAACTCCGCAACTAGAAACTCCGCAACTAGAAACTCCACAGCTAGAAACTCCATGACTTGAGATTTCGCAACTAGAAACTCGGCAACTGGAAACTCAACTACTAGAAACTCAACAACTAGAAACTCAACAACTAGAAACTCCACAACTTGAAACCCAACAAATAGATACTCCACAACTACAGACTCCAGAACTAGAAACTCCACAACCAGAAACTCCGCAACTAAAAACTCCGCAACTAGAAACTCCACAGCCAGAAAATCCACAACTAGAAACTCCACAACTTGAAACTCCGCAACTAGAAACTCCGCCACTAGAATCTCCACAACTAGAAAACTCCGCTACTAGAAACTCTGCAACTAGAAACTCCGCCACGAAAAACTCCACAGCTAGAAACTCCACATCTGGAAACTCCCTAACTAGAGACTTCACAACTAGAAACTCCACAACTACGAACTCCACAACTACGAACCCCACAACTAGAAACTCCGCAACTAGAAACTCCACAGCTAGAAAATCCACAACTAGAAACTCCACAACTAGAAAACTCCGGAACGAGAAACTCTGCAACTAGAAACTCCGCAACTAGAGACTCCACAACTTGAAACACCACAACTATATATTCCACAACTACAAAATCCACAACTAGAAACTCCGCAACTAGAAACTCCGCAACTAGAAACTCCACAGCTAGAAACTCCACGACTTGAGATTTCGCAACTAAAAACTCGGCAACTGGAAACTCAACTACTAGAAACTCAACAACTAGAAACTCCACAACTAGAAACTCCACAACTTGAAAGCCCACAACTAGATACTCCACAACTACAAACTCCACAACTAGAAACTTCACAACTAGAAACTCCACAACTTGAAGCTCCGCAACTAGAAACTCCGCAACTAGAAACTCCACAACTAGAAAACTCCGCAACTAGAAACTCTACAACTAGAAACTCCGCCACTAGAAATTCCACAACTTGAAACACCACAGCTATATACTCCACAACTACAAATTCCACAACTAGAAACTCCACAACTAGAAACTCCACAACTTGGAACTCCGCAACTAGAAACTCCGCCACTAGAATCTCCACAACTAGAAAACTCCGAAACTAGAAACTCTGCATCTAGAAACTCCGCAACTAGAAACTCCACAGCTAGAAACACCACAAATAGAAACTCCACAAGTAGATACTCCACAACTAGAAACTGCACAACTACGAACTCCACAACTACGAACCCCACAACTAGAAACTCCACAACTAGAAACTCAACAACTTGAGACTTCGCAACTAGAAACTTCACAAATAGAAACTCCACAACTAGAGACTCCACAACTAGAAACTCGAAAACTAGAAACTCAACAACTACAAACCTCACAACTAGAAACTCCACAACTAGAAACTCCACAGCCAGAAAATCCACAACCTGAAACTCCCCATCAAGAAGCTCCACAATTAGAAACTCCACAACTAAAAACTCCACAACTAGAAACTCCACAACTAGAAACTCCACAACTTGAAACTCCGCATCTAGAAACTCCGCAACTAGAAACTCCACAACTAGAAAACTCCGAAACTAGAAACCCTGCAACTAGAAACTCCACAGCTAGAAACTCCACAACTAGAAACTCCACAAGTAGACACTCCACAACTAGAAACTCCACAACTAGAGCTCCACAACTCAACTAAAAGCTCCACAACTAGAAACTCCACAACTAGAAACTCCACAACTAGAAACTCCGTAACTAGAAACCCGAAAACTAGAAACTCCACAACTAGAAACTCCACACCTATAAATTCCACAACTTTAAACTCCACAACTAAAACTCCACAACTAGAAACTCCACAACTAGAAACTCTGCAACTAGAAACTCCGCAAGTAGAATCTCCACAGTTAGAAATTCCACAACTATAAACTCCACAACCAGAAACTCCACAACTAGAGACTCCAAAACTAGAGACTGCACAATTAGAGACTCCGCAACTAGATACTCCAAAACTAGGAACTCTGCAACTAGAAAATCTACAACTACAAACTCGAAAACTAAAAACAACAAATTGAAACGCCACAACTAGAAACTCAACAAGTACACACTCCACAACTAGAAAGTCCACAAGTAGAGACTCCACAACTAAAAAATCCACAACTAGAAACTCCGCAACTAGAAACTCCGCAACTACAAACTCCACAGCTAGAAACTCTACAACTTGAGACTTCGCAACTAAAGAACTCGGCAACTACAAACTCAACAACTAGAAACTCCACACTTAGAAACACCGCAACTAAAACCTCTGCAAGCGGAAATTCCACAGCTAGAAAATCCACAACTAGAAACTCTGCAACTAGAAACTCCGCCAATAGAAACTCCACAGATAGAAAATCAACAACAAGAAACTCCACAACTAGAGACTCCACAACTAAAACTGCACAACTAAAAACTCCGCAACTAGAAACTCCGCAACTAGAAACTCCGCAACTAGAAACTCCACAGCTAGAAACTCTACAACTTGAGACTTCGCAACTAAAGAACTCGGCAACTAGAAACTCAACAACTAGAAACTCCACAACTAGAAACACCGCAACTTAAAACTCTGCAACCAGAAATTCCACAGCTAGAAAATCCACAACTAGAAACTCTGCAGCTAGAAACTCCGCAAATAGAAACTCCACAGCTAGAAAATTAACAACTAGAAACTCCACAACTAGAAACTCCACAACTTGAAAGTCCACAACTAGATACTCCACAACTACAAACTCCACAACTAGAAACTCCACAACGAGAAACTCCACAACTTGAAGCTCCACAACTAGAAACTCCGCAACTAGAAACTCCACAACTAGAAAACTCCGGAACTAGAAACTCTGCAACTAGAAACTCCGCAACTTGAAACTCCACAACTTGAAACACCACAACTATATACTCCACAACTACAAAATCCACAACTAGAAACTCCGCAACTAGAAACTCCGCAACTAGAAACCCCACAGCTAGAAACTCCACGACTTGAGATTTCGCAACTAGAAACTCGGCAACTAGAAACTCAACTACAAGAAACTCAACAACTAGAAACTCCACAACTAGAAACTCCACAACTTTAAACCCAACAAATAGATTCTCCACAACTACAGACTCCAGAACTAGAAACTCCACAACCAGAAACTCCACAACTAAAAACTCCGCAACTAGAAACTCCACAGCTAGAAAGTCCACAACTAGAAACTCCACAACTTGAAACTCCGCAACTAGAAACTCCGCCACTAGAATCTCCACAACTAGAAAACTCCGCTACTAGAAACTCTGCAACTAGAAACTCCGCGACAAAAAACTCCACAGCTAGAAACTCCACAACTCGAAACTCCCCAACTAGAGACTCCACAACTAGAAACTCCACAACTAGAGACCCCACAACTAGAGACTCCTCAACTAAAAACTCCACAACTAGAAACTCCGCAACTAGAAACTCCGCAACTAGAAACTTCACAGCTAGAAACTCCACAACTTGAGACTTCGCAACTAAAGAACTCGGCAACTAGATATTCAAACACTAGAAACTCCACAACTAGAAACTCCACAACTAGAAACTCCACAACTAGAAACTCCACAACCACTGGCTCCGCAACTAGAAACTCCACAAACAGAAACTCCGCAACTAGAAACTCACTC